>NC_041395.2:40926584-41226584 GCF_900747795.2 Erpetoichthys calabaricus
AATGTATCATCCAACTTCTGCAGATTTGTCAGCTGCACATTCATGCTGCCAATCTCTCATTCTACCCCACCCCAATGGTGTAGATCTGGTGACTTGGAATCCCACTGAAGTACATTGAACGTGTTGTTATGTTCATGAAACCAGTGTGAGATGACTTTTGTTTTGTGACATGGTGCATTTTAATGCTGAAAGTAGCCATTAGAAGGTGGGTGAACTGTAGCCATGAGGGGATGCATGAGGTTAACAATAATACTCAAATAGGCTTTGGCAATAAAGTAATTAATGATTGGTATTAACTGGCCCAAAGTGTGCCAAGAAAACATTCCCTTCACCATTACACCAGCTCCACCAGACTGGACTGTTGCCATAAGGTAGGTTGGTTTCATGGATTTATGCTGTTGGCACCAATATCTGACCCAACTATCTGTATGCCTCAGCAGAAATCGAGATTCTTCAAACCTGGCTAAGTTTTTTCTAGTCTTCAGCTGTTCAGTTTTGATGAGTCTGTGCCCACTGGAGCAGCAGCTTTCTGTTCTTGGCTGACAGGAGTGGAACCCAACGTGGTCTTTAGCTCTTGTAGCCCATCTGCTTCAATGTTCGCCGTGTGGTGCATTCTCAGATGCTTTTCTGCTCACTACAGTTGTACAGAGTGGTTACCTTAGTTACTGTAGCCTTTCTGTCCGCTCAAACCAGTCTGGCTGTCCTACTTTTACTTTTTTCATCAACAAGGTGTTTCTGGTTGCTGAGCTGCCACTCATTGGTTAACACCAGTCTGAGTAAACTCTGTAGAGACTGTTGTGTATGAAATCCCCAGGAGGTGAACAGTCATAGAAATAGTCAAACCAGCCTGTGTGGCACCAACAGTCATGCCATGGTCAAAATCACTGAGCTCACATATTTTTCCCATTCTGGTGTAACTGAAGCTGCTGACTTGTATCTGCATGATTTTATGCATTGTACTGCTGCCACATGATTGGCTGATTTTATAATTGCCTGGAAAAGCAGCTGTACAGCACTTCCTAATAATTTACACAGTAAATTTATGTTGGTCAGTGTCATAGCTTCTAAATTTCAGGGTTATCTGAGTGGACACAGCAAGAAATCTGCTCCAGCTAACAAGTAGACTGCATATCACAGCAAAAACTGGGAGCATCCATGCTTCTCCACTTAGGAACCACTCTTTGGGCTTCATGAAGGCCTCCTAATGCAGGCACCTCCAGTAAGGTGTAACAAGACAGGAGTTTCCACAAGGAACTTTTCTAGGTGAAGCAGAAACATTCAGACACAGTTTGATAGAGTGTACAGGCCAGACTCTGTACAAATGGGACATCTCATTTTCCAGAAGTCCATTGTCCCTGGAATTGCTTTTGGCATGTGTCACAAAATCGTGTTCCATGTCATGAAGCCCAATGCAAATGTTGTTCAGTGGTCAGAAAGGTTAATCCAATGCTAATGTAGACTCCCGGTGTATTGAGCCTAACCCAGGAAATGCCCCTGACCAAAAGCTGGCAGATCAGAGGTTAGTTTATTAAAATCACTTCATTCTGTAAAACTAGACATTTACTAATAAGTACAACTTTTGCTAACTTAGAAGACACACTTATATTTTTAATACTTTTGTTATATGTACTTTATACACTTTATTAAATAAAGATGCTATATTTTTTCCTGTTATGAATTTTTTTCTTGCTGATTCTTCTCTACTATGGTGGTATTGCATGGGAGCTGGAGAGGTCCTAAAATTACATTCAATTAAAAGATAGGGGGGTACTGGAGTTCAAGCCATAAGTATACGGCACACAAGAGGCATTGGGGTGTAGCCGCTAGGGGGGGATCTCAAAGCACGGGGTGTCAGTCCAGTCCAGGCCTCTAGCTGGCCTCTTCAACTACCAATTCTATAATTGTAAAAAATGTTCATAAATGATTGTGGTGTGACCTCATTGTACAAGTCACCTTGAGTAAAAGTGACAGCCAAATGAACAATACTAAACGGGGAAGCTTGCAAGGACCTGGGCACTGGTTCATTTAAAAACACAAAGGCACACAAGTTTCACAGATTCATCTTGGGATGTAGGAGGGCTTTGGAGTACATCATGGGCAGAGGGAGAACACAGACAGCGACCAAAGTGGACTTTGACTTCTGGACCTATGAAGCAGCAGCTTCAACCCCTGTGTGTTGCCCTGTGATACAAATCAAGTTAATAAATATATTCTGTAAGCCCTCTTCTTAGACAATGGAAACGTGTAGAAAAACCTGGAATGCTAGGTAAGCTCGATGGAACATGGTGATCTCAAGTAAAGTGTCTGGTCCTATCAACCAGTAGTTTGAATGATCAGTCAAAACAAGTGTGCAGTGGTGCAGCAAAAAGATATGTAAGTTACAAGCAGGTGTTTTGGTGTAAACTATTGTGACGGGGGCTGTCGTCCCCTTGAACCCTCAGACAATGCGTCAGACACCAGGTAAAAGTCCAAATATTATTTATTTTAATAATAAAGTGCACAAAGCACCCTCTACTCCACAATACTCCAATAATCACAATACACAATCCTCCACTCCCAGCAGCTCAGTCACCCTCACAACTTGGCTCACTGCTGGGATCTCCCAGAGTCCTTTTATAGTCCCTGACCCGGAAGTGCTTCTGATCCCCCCCAGTCCATGTGATTCTTATCACTTCCGGGTCAGATTAAAACTCTTCTTCAGCCCGGAAGTGTATCATTTCTTCCGTTCCCGTGACTTGGAAATACTTCCGGGCTATACGGAAGGTACAAGTCCCTGGACCTCCCTGCAGCGGTCCCCACGGTACCCAGCAGGGCTGTGATGAAAGACTCCCAAGTTCCATTATGCCCTGCTGGAATTCGGGGCCCCCTTCATGTTGCAGGGATGGCTCCATCTGGCGGCTTGGGGGTATTGGCCGAGATAAACTGTCGGCCATCCCTCACACTATACTTGATATTAAAAGAAAAAAAAAAACAAAAAAATGTCCATATGGGTGTCCTACCAGAGTCCAAAAATGTGCAGGTTAGGTGGACTGGCAATGCTAAACTGACCATTGTGTGAGTGTGTGTGTTTTCACCCCACAATGGATTGCTGCCCTGTCCAGTGGTTGTTCTTGCCTTGTGCCCAGTATTTGGTAGGGCATAGCCTCCCCATGACCCTGCTCTGGATAAGCAGGTTTAGATAATGAATGGATGGGTATTTGAACAAGCCATAAATACAGCAGTCAAGACAAATGTGCAGTCCGTATCAACACCACCCCATAATTGATGAAATTTGGTGCAAATGTGCTAACCCAGAAACACTCAGTCAGTCATTGTCCAACCCGCTATATCCTAACACAGGGTCACGGGGGTCTGCTAGAGTCAATCCCAGCCAACACAGGGCACAAGGCAGGAACAAACCCTGGGCAGGGCACCAGCCCACCGCAGGGCACACACACCAAGGACAATTTAGGATCGCCAATGCACCTAACCTGCATGCCTTTGGGAGGAAACCCACGCAAACATGTGGAGAACATGCAAACTCCACACATGGAGGACCCGGGAAGCGAACCCAGGTCTCCTTACTGCAAGGCAGCAGCGCTACCACTGTGCCACCCACACTCAATTACATATCACCTTTTTACCACAAAGTGGCGTTATCTTTTTTAACAAAATGTACAATGTGTGTTAACTGCATTAAGAGAAGAGCGTTGATTTCTGACAGACGTGATGTTGCCCTCACTGAAATACACAATTGAACAAAAAAGGCCAGTGAAGTTGACCTGCTATGAAGTTTGGGGTTTTGTTTCTTTTTTGTTTATTGATATACAGTATGTAATGTTCATAATATGTGAAAATATGCATGTGCCTAGTGGGGCAGTGAGGTGAGGGTGGCTTTTGAGCTTTGACACCCAGGGGCCCATGGTGGTCTCACTCCAGCATTGAAAAAGGATAAAAGTAAATAACAGGAACATCACATGGATTAGCAAATCATACACCTTTAATTATACACATGTCTGTAAAATGAAACTAATGAAAATAGCTTTAATTGTTAATAGTTAAAGTATTTTTATTTGCATTCACAAACACAATAAAAATATAATTTGAATGTTTCCGTCATGTCACATTTAAGTACAAAATTGAAAAGACATTTAATTATAATTTAACAGATTAACACAATTTATTTTAAATCAATTTAATATGAAAATATTTCATCAGCTAATAAATTTAAAGAAAGCAACAATCCATATTCATCACCTTCATTACCATATAACTCTTCTAGTTTTTGTCACTTCTAAGGTTTTTTTTGATTCAGACATTTTGGTGGCCTGTCATTTTTACATTTTTTCTGGTGCAAATCCAAAAAGTGAACATTTGAGTTCAACCCAGTTGCAACCCAGTTCCCGAATACATTTTTCATAATTTCTTTATAATTTGGATGTTTGTTGTTACATAAAAATTTATAAAATACTTATTTAAATAATTCCCAAGCCTCTCATTCATACTCATTCACTGCACTATCAAATTCTGCATCAGAAATAGTTTTCTAATATCATCTCCAGCTAAAAAGTCCTCTTTTAATTTAGCATCAGACAAACCCAGAAACTTTCAACATAAATGTGCCAAAGAGGCTCCATCAAAGAGGCTAAACCTAAACCAAACTTAATATGAAGTGGTGGTAGCAACTTCAAGGTGGATCCACCAATCTTGGTCTGATGAGTTTTCAGCACCAAGCTGCATTTTGTTTTCTAGCTGGCCATTCATTCCCTTCTGAACTCAATGCCAATTCTTGGCTCTGTTGTCCCACTCACACAGAAGACATGGCAGTTTTTTGTGTCATGTCTGCTAACCAGTGAGATATGCCAAACATTCAGATCCTCACATCTGAACCAACAGGCCTCATTATAGTTAATAACTGTTAAAAAATAAGGGTTTTGTTGTAAGATGGATTTTAATATTAGAAAATGTTAAATTCAAATCAATTGTCATTAAAATAAAAAATTGACATTTAATTAATTTTAGTGTGAAAAACAATAAAAAAAAACTATAATTGACAGTTAAAAAATTTCTTTGAGAAAAAATGTTAAGTGATGGAAAAAACATTCTTTATTTTTGAATTCCACGTCCAAAAATATATAAAAATCGCATAAAATAATCAAAATTTTTTTCAACATGTACCTGTGAATTATTAAAAGGCCATTCAGATGTGTTGAATATTTAACCTCACTGAGATGTACATCTTTAAGCCAAGCAGTGCTGGCATTGCATATTATCATTATGTGAAGTTACCATCCAGACTTGGAGATGCTGTGTTTTTACAATGGGAGAAAGCCTTTCAGGAACAAATGTTTAAGAGGTCACAACTGCGAAAACACCTAAACATGCCAGACAAAGCAATTCAAACAATTCCCCCAAAAGTACTGATGGTGTGCCTTGCAGATTGTGCTGCCCTTACCCCTCTCCCAGCACCTTTCACATGCTGGCCCACCTCAGCAAAGAAAGTGCACAGTCTAGTTTCTACTACTAGTTTTCTCAGAGTGGGACATACACACCCATAACTGTGATGTATGTCACGTAATGCAAGCTTCACACTATTCTCAGATTTCAAAATTCTTAACTACTGATAAAAGAACAGGAAATTGCACACAAGGCCTTTTTGATCTTTAGCAGAACTTGAGTTTTTATTGTAGTGACTTTTAGGTTTGCTAGGGAGTTTTGTTTGTGTGTGTCTTTCTGTGTGTAATTCAAATGCAGTACACAGTTTCAAGTCAACTACATTCACACAGGTTTTTGCCAGATACTCCAGATTCACTCTACCTTCTAGACACATGTTGTCACCAGTCAAACTCACATACACACACATGACCTGCTGCCATCCTGGAACAGAAGTAGCAGACAATGAGTGCCCTCTGGTGTGCTGACTGAGGCTGCTACAAAACTATACAAAATGACAAGTCTACAGAGCAAGTCAGATGAAATGAGTCTTCATCCTTAGGGTTTATTGTTTAGTTATCCACACTGAAATGCCTAAGCAATTGAGCGGGTGAAGCTAAAATGGAACATCATAGAAGAAACTGAAAGAATGCCACAGATCAAAACCACCAAGCAACCATATTGGAAGACAAGCAGATAGAATAAATTCTGTCCCAGGGACTGGGATGGAGATCTTATTTAATAAAGTCTGCTGACTTACTTGTTGCCAATTAACATTGTGAAATTGTGACCTTTGCAGGTGGAATATATTTTGTTAAACATACAGTATGTTCTGTACATTATTATTATTATTATATTACTTTTCCAAAATATGAATACCACCCAAAAATATATTCTTATATAATACGCTACCGTGGCTATCTGTTTGCCTGTCCAGGATTTTAATTCCCCTGTAGCTCACAAACCGTTTGAACTATTGACCTGAAATTTAGTACACATATAATATGTGACGTTTACTATCCACTTTCGGGGTGATGATTGACCTCCAAGGTTATTCCTCTTTTTATTTTTATTTTATTTTATTTTATTGTAGAATCAACTCTCAGCAGTGGCCAGCAGGGTATGGGTGTATGGGTGCCGTTCTTATCCCTACCACCTTCGCCGTCACTTCCCCTACCTCTTCATATCTTAAATCATTCTTGAGGCAGATTGAAGACTTAAGTGCCACTTAAGTGGATAATTATGGAAAATGTACTAAGTAATTGCAACACAAACTGACTTAATCAGTTTTAACGTGAAAAGATGCTGATGAAAGAAGAGAAGAAGCGGGCCGCTAGGGTGGAGAAAAGAAGAGCTGCTTGGGAAGTAGCAAGCGCATCAACCTCTGAAGAAATGAATGCTAAACGTACAGAAAAGGAGTCTGAAATCTATGAATGCTCAAGTCAATTCACTGCATGTTATCGTGCAATCTGCCGTTACTGGTATTAAATTTTAAATGATGAGTCAAATGTTTATATGTTCTATGATTACCCCTAAGCAGCATAATGACCCATCAAAGGATGACATTAAACACTACCACATATTCTTTGAGTGTAAGTAGAATCTCAAAGCTTTAAAAATCTCTGTATCAGATTGTTATTGTCTCACCTGTATAATACTATTTTTCAACTAACTTTGAAAAAAATTGGGAGTTAGTCTTGTCTGATGCAAGAGATGGACGCCTGAGACAGTGCTCCACTGACACAATTTTATTTATTTATTTATTTTTTCAAGATATCCTGTATTTATTTAACCCGATAGTATATTAAAAACATGAACAGGAAACCAAGGGATCAGAAAGAGAAGGAAAATGAAGCTAAAGTAATCAAAGTCTAAGCTGGTCTCAAGTTCACGATATGGCCTGCCACAGACTGAACTGGAAGAGACACTACAAGGAATGAATCAGCCAGGACTTCATGCTGCAGCATCTGCTCCGGCCAGCAGTGAATGTGGGAATGAAACGGGGAGTGAGATGAGCAATTAATATTCAAAGCTTTCAAGTGGCATATCTGAACTGAGCAGGGCCTCTTTTTCCCCACTGTAAACGACTATCAACGCCCCCTGTGAGTCAACAGCATCAACTCAACAAAATACGTAACTCCACTTTTGGTGAATGGAGAATATTGAAATGAAGTCAAGGTGTCTGAGTTGAATGTATTGATTATTGATGTAAAGAATGATATAAAGGATATAAAGAAGGATACTGTGGGAACACACAGCAGAACAGATAAGCCGAACCAGGATATAAAAGATCAGGACTTACGTTTAAATAATAACTTCGTAAATATTAAAGAAAATCTAGCAAAAATGTATTCAAAAATACAGAAAAAATGAGCAACTTTGAGGATAAAATAAAGAAGAAGTTAAGCAAATGTTTACAATGTCAAAGAAGCAGAACAATTTACATCTGCTGCTGACAAAAAGGGAACTGTTGTAGAATCTGAATGCAAAGTGCTTTGTGATGAATTAGCAGCATTTGAAGATGGATATATGAGGACTGATTGAAAAGTAATGAGACTGTCCCTGTTTATCTTTAATGTAGGTAGACATTGGAATGGTGTGCAGGTGTCTGTGAACACCATACATCAACATGTGTGAACCCACAGCTGGACTGCCGTATTCTTCAGCGTTCTGTCACAGCAAGTGGAAGCACCTTGTATTTCTCATCATGGCGATTGAAGAAGATGTTCCTGTGAGAGTATGGCAGAGAAGTGTGAGTGAATTTTGCGTTAAGGTTAGGGAAGAGTGGTAATGAAACTCTTGAAATGTTACGGCAAGTATACAGTGATGAAACTATTAGCCATGCTGTTGTATTTCGGTGGTAGAAGCACTTTAAGGTAAGCAATAAACAAGTGAATGACAAACCGCATTTGGGTAGGCCATCTAATGACTAATGAACTGTTGCATGAAGACAGAAGGCTCAGTTTACACAAATATTCGGCCTCACCTAGTATCTTGTTCGAACAGACTCAACATACTGTGTCAGGGAAACTGAAAGTGTGTTGTGTGTTTACCAAGAGTTAGATAAGACCAGATTTGCTCAAGTAACTGTGGTTTTTCCTCTAAGACAATGCCTGGCCGCATGTTCCTATTGTTGCTTTGGCAGCACTGACTGAAATTGGTGGGACTGCACTGGAACACCTTCCATATAACCTGGATTTAGCACCATGTGATTTCTGGGCATTCCCAACACTGAAAAAACAAGTACATGCAAAGAAATTCTCCTCAGATGATGAAGAGAAAAATGCCACAGCCAAATTACTAAAAGGTCTGCCAGCCGTCTTTGAATCACTTTTGAAAAATGTATTCAATACAAAGGATGCTACTCCAAAAAAGAAAAATGATCAGAGCCCATGATGTCACCTGATTCTGAACAACAAAGCCTCATTACTTTTCAGTCATCCCTTGTAGAAGAAACAACATCAGAATCAAAGTTCTTCCTGAAAACTGTGAAACCCAGGGAAATTCGTAGTTTAATTATTTTCTAAAATAATAGGAGAAGACTTTTAATTGGACACTGAGATCTCACTGGCTTATCATATATGTGGATTGAAGCCTGATTGTCAACATGTTACTACACTGTTGCCAGGGGTTTGTTTTGTAATGGACATGCCTGGTCTCCTTGCATACAAGAGGACTGGGACTCTGTGAAATGCGCCCTAACCTCACTTGGGGAGGCAAAATAGGGGTGGACTTCAGGGAAGAAGGGAAAGAGAGCAAGTTATTCCTTATCTATTCTTTTCACCCTCACAATTGTAAGTGCCAATATAATAATAAGATCCTTAACCTTAACACTTGAAATCAAGGTTAAAGCTAATTTATTAAACAACACACTACTTTGCTTCGTATTACAAAATGTCTTCAAACTTTCAGAAGCAGCATCTCTCTGACAAATCACCTAACTTTATAAGCTGGAATGTCAAAGTTCTCAATTATTATCTAAAGAGAAAAAAGTATTCTCCTACCTAATAGGCCTAAATGATAAGATAGTACTTTTATAGAAGACTCAGAATCCAATTATCCACCAATCACTTGGAATGTAGAACCAATGCAGGAACCACTTCAAGACAAAGAAGCTTTTATCTGTTTTTCCTTTACATGATAATCACCTTTTTTCAAACTTACATGGTATTTAATCTTTGGAAAATGTGTGGGATTAAAACACTTAAAAGAATTGTATACAGATGAAGTTTTTGCATCTTATGAACGATTGAGCTTCAGATTTAACCTGTTTTTCCACTACTTTCAAATTAGAAATTTTGCTAAAAGCAACTTACCCAATTTTTCACACCTCCCACCCATGTCTATTCCAGAATTGTCACGGATCAGGCTTGAAGACTCAGAGAGCTTCTCATCTATATATAAAAACATTGCAAAGAATCTTCCCTTCAAAGAACCTAGTGTATGCTAATAAAAGGATCTTTCAATTAATATTTCAGAAAAGAAGTGGAAGGCAGCCTTGCATAGAATACACTCTAGCCCCATATGCACAAAGCATTCAATAACTCAACTTTAAATATATGATTAATCAGATTTATCTTGTTTAAAATTTTCCAAAATGTATTCTGGACAACATCCAACCAGGGGTTGCAGTCTAGTTCCAGCCTCACTGGGCCACATGTTTTGGGAGTGTACCAAGTTAACATTATTTTGGACAAAAATTTTTGCATGCCTATCAGACAGCCTTGGTGTCACAATCCATTAACAGCTGTGTTTGGTGTACTCCAGGATGGCCTTAAAGTGGAGAAGGACAAACTGATTGTAATCCTCTGTACCACACTACTAGGATCTAGACTCATCATGCTTAACTGGAAGAATCCCAGCCCACCTTTTATAAGTCACTGAGTAAATGATGTTCTATATTATCTGAAAATGGAAAAATCTTGTTTAGAGGATCTGTTCAAAACTTTTTTTTAAAATATGTCAAAATTTAAATAATAATATTTTAGAATAAGCATTCTTATTGGGGCAAAAGAGCATTTTTCTGTTTTTTTTTTCTTTTTTTTAACAATTTTTGACTATGCTTTTGGCTCGCTTCTCTTTCTCTCGGGTGGGGGCTTAATTCTGTTTTGTTAGGTTTTCACTCCTTTTTTGTTGCAGCTGTCTTTTTTAACTTTCTGCTGTTTTTTTCTAGTTTGACTATGAAGTCATTTGTTGTGTAAATTTGACTTTTTTCTTCAAACAAAAAAAACTTACAATGAAAAAAAAAATTTAGATTTATTTTGTAATATATGACTTTGTTACTCCAAATACTACATACATGTGGGGGAAAATTATTTTATAGGCCAGTGCCTAAGGTTTAGTTGTCTGTTAATGTAATTTTGATAACTCAACAAGAATCAGGCAACATCAGAATTGTGTTTCAGTAAACACACTCAAGTCCACCCACCTTCTCAAATAAAAGTTTAGGCATGACATTCCTCAAAAAAATTGTTTTTTGGAAGTGTTTTATCTGATTACCTTTGTCACACACGTGCACATAGGAGGCAGCTAAAGGGCTTGAATGAGGGTAATTCCAAGCCAGACAAGGATGGGGCAGAGTGCACTGACTCTTTTCCTCTCTTTTCTGCAAATTCCGCCTGGTCATAATGACGGCAATTCTGGTTCCGTCCCCCTTTGATGTCACTTCCGGGTCTGAGCCTATGGATGAAGACCCTTCTGGTTCCGGCCCCTCTGATGTCATTTCCCATACTGGCCTTTAAAAGCCGTCACCTTTCCCCTATCCCCTCAGTTCTGTTTTGGACTCCGAGTTGGGCACATCAGTGCTATCACTTTATTCAATTTTGCAACCAGGAAACAATATATGGGTGGCTGCCCCAAATCTTGCTATTAGAATTAGAATTAGAATTAGAATGCCTTTTATTGTCACTATACACATGTACAATGAGATTAAAAGCAGCTCCTTCAGTGCCGACATATGTGTATAACACAACAAGTAAATAAACAAATAAACAAATGGTGTGAAAAGTCGCAAAGAAGTTGTGACACCTTTAAAAACAGTTTTAAAGTATCAGGCCACCTTAGTAAAAATAGTTTTTTTTTTCAAATAGTCATATTTATTTTTTCAGATTAAATTTTAAAGAGGTTTATCAAGGTTATTTTTTACAGACTGGGGTTCCTCTAGTGACAGTGCAGCAAATACTGGCCGAGATATGCCTTCTACTTTTGAAAGAAGCACACAATCCACAACAGGTCTCTCATAACCTCATTTTATTTATTTTGCATAATGTCAGCTAAATTTAACTTTCTTCCTCCTGCCTGTGGTCTGCTGACTTAATTCACATATGAATCATGGAATCAGAGTCATGGGGTCAACTGTGGCTTGTCAGAGTCAAAGTTTTAAAATTCTTATGCAATTCTGACTCTGGTCTTAAGTGGGAAAAGAACTCAGTTGTGACATTTGTCTGTTTTTAGTGACTGACATATTTATAATAACATGACAGACCAAATGCAAATGCAATTTGGTTTAAATGTGATTCCTTTACAAGAACGTTGACATCAAGCTAAGTGGAAGTGGCTACAACGGTTACTTGGGGAATGCAAAGTGATTTCAGTTAAGCGGATCAGATAAGACATTTAAATAAGGTGACAGAGCTGCCAGTGCAGCTCCAGTTTGTACATGTGTTATATCCTTGGTTAGATCTACCATCAGGGTAACTTGGAACAAAAAAAGCCTAATATCAGGTGTGAGACCCGGGTCCGAACACCACCAGACAGACGCCGCTTCTTTATAAAAAGCACACGTTTATTATTGAAATACAGTCCCGCACAGCACACAGTGCTCCCAGCACCAATCACTCTCAACACGGGCCTTTCTCTCCTTGTCCATGGGCCGCCTTTCCTATTTTCAGGGGAGTTTCGTCCTGCCCCCACTCCCGACTCCAGCTCCTTGACTGTAGGAAGGCAGCCCCTTTTATTCCCACCCGGATGTGCTCCAGGTGCCTGATGACGCTCTTCTGGCAGCACTTCCTGGTGTGGTGGAAGTGCTACCCTTGCACTCGGAAGCACGCCGGGCGTCCCTGGAAGGATCTTCCTCCATCTTTCCAGGTGTGGAGGAAGTGAATGTTTCCCGGGCTCCATGAGGCTTGGACCGCCCCCTAGTGGTGGCCACGGGCCCCAATGGGCTTGAGCCTCCTTGCTCTTTTTCCGTGGTCCCCTCAACATCCAGGGAGGTTGCCCCCCCGTGGCCCGGGGGACGTATACGCCACCTCCCAGTCCTTCCAGGCATCCTGGCTGGGTCTGTCCCCCAGCCTCCGGTGACACAGGAAAGTCTAAGTTTTATGTTACAATACAAGCATTTACAGCAATCCTCTATCCAGCTTCAACACCCTGGGGATCTTTGGGGTCTTAATCCACCCATAATTTTATGCACAATAGAGCATTGTACTGGACTGTTTTTAAACCCATTCCCACATACTCTGACCACTCCGTCCACTGCATTATCTCCTAATAAACTCAGTCCAGTCCCCCTGAGAGTGGACGTCTGTTACAGCCACATTAGAGCAGTTCACGGGGCAGTTTTTAATCCCATTCACTTCAAACAGATACTGTGCTGTGTCCGCTCAATCCATTGCACTGCTTTCTAATTAACTCGATCCAGTCCCAAAATAAATAAATAATAAACATAATTTAAAATCGGTTAACAGAGCATTTTTACTGAAAACAAATCTGCCGTATGCTATGTCAACAAAGTATTGAGCAGGCTGCTCAAAGCATTCACCAGCTACAAATTCTGAGGGACAAACATCTTCACACATAATTTTGAACACAATTTGATGTTTGTCCTTGCCCAGTGCCAGCTGGGCACACATTTTGCATCTCTCTGAGGTGCGATTTGGTTTGGCTGGGGAGCATGAAGCACAGCTCAGACAGTTCAGCTCCTTTCAGTCTGAATTGGCTCCAAATGCCTGACTTCCTCATTTATTTACAGTGCTCTACTGGCCAATTTTTATTGTCCTTTGCTCATCTCTCAATTCCATTTTCTCAGTAGTCTTTGAATTGTACAGGACCCTGATTTATTTTTATTTATTTATATTATGTAAAATATATAACTTAATGGTTTTTGTTCATATTAAAATCAATGACAGTTATAACTGGTCCTTTATTGACATTGTAGGCAAACTGTTATCTTGCATTGCTCAGTGCTAGTTATCAATTCTTACCCACACAAGAGTGAAAAGTCTCACAGGATTCCCATCCCGACCAGTGGTGGATTTATAGTTTGCAGAGTGCTATGTGCAGACCCTGTTGGCTTCCTAAAAATATATTTTAACATACTTGACAAGGACTTAACATTCTTGTGGCTCTTGGTTTCTTCTGTGGCTGGACCCCATACCTTCTTCATTAGCTGTTCCTCTATGCTGCACAGGTCTTCTGTGGATCCGTGCAATCTTGGCTAAATTTTCTTTGTACCTGCGCATACCACTTCTACTTTTGCCTCTCCCTGCTCTGGTCTAGCCAAACCATCTGCCACATTTTCCCTTTGCTCAGAGTTAGTGTGCGAGAGGTTCATCAGACTTAGAGGGGGCTGGTGGCTGAGTAGTTTGTTGCTGGTAAGGAGGAGTTTGAACTGACAAAGGCCCCTGACATTTTTTTACGAGGAGTTTTATTTATGGTACGGCTGGAGTAGAGTCCAGTTTGTGGTGTTGCTATTTTTTGTTTTTAAAGGCTGCTTTATGAAGTGAATAAATATCCGGGTAAGAGCCTTTGTTTTTTTTTCACATTGTCTTTATTTTATTTTATTGTTTGTTGTTTTTGCAATACTCTCACAAGAATTATTTTGACTCCGGACTTAATTCTTTGTATAGTACACTTTTCACTGTAAATATTTTTTACCGATTTTTTTTTACAATAAGTTATTGTGGAATTAAAATGTATTTATATTATGTAAAATATATAACTTAATGGTTTTGTGGAATTAAAATGTACCTTTTTTTGTACATGTGCCTCTCTTGTGCCCAGTCAGTCCCAAACATCTAGCAGGCCATTTGCTCGGATGGGCGGTTTGTGAATATCACTGGAACCCATCATCTCAGCTTTGATGAGTGAAAGTCATAGGTTTCATTTAAGGGCTTATTTCATGCAGCATGTAGAGTCATTGAAATAAATAAGTGAAGAAATAACTAAATAAATACATAAAGAAATAAGCAACCAAAATATATGCTTTGTTACACATTTAATTATTACTACTCACATTCCATTTATTTATTAATTTATTGTCACATTTCATGGTACTTTTATTTATTTGTGTATGTATTTGTTCATTTATCTGTGTATTTATTTGTTTATTTATTTGTTTATTAATTTAATTTTGTCCAAAACAGTCCTTGGCCACCGGAGGAATATGACATTGCAGTACAGTAAAACATTTTAACAGTTCTATCCTTTTTAACACTAGATTGAACTTCTGCAAGTAAAGACCATATTTGGTTAAGTTGCTTACATTACCTTTGCAGTATTTAAATTTAACTAAAATAAAATGCTGAAAAATAATTTATAACATTGCCATTTTATTTATAGGATGATTCATTAATTCATTCATTTTTTAAATTAATCCAAGATTTCAGAGAAATTGGATAATGTAATTTTTTATATTATATATAATATTTTTTCAGTGTTTAATATGGGATCATTGTGAGTCTATATAGAAATATAACCATTAACCATTGACTATTCTGCATTTAAAGACAGAGAATTTTCTATTATATCTGGCAAAGTTAAACCAGTCTACTGTAAACATTTTTACCTATTTTTATAAATAATGGGTTGTTGGCGAACAGGAGCAAACGCTGGCAGCGGCATCTGTCACAAGTCAGGAACAAACCCTGTAGGTAATGCCAGTACATTGTAGGGTACAGACTTATATTCGCTGGTACGGGGTTAAGGCAGAGTTGCAACATATAGTAAGTTAATGTTCATATCTTTGAGATTCGGGAGGTAACTGGAATACCAGGAGAAAAACCATGCAGACATACCAAGAACATGCCAACTTGAATTGGATTCTCCTTGACACTTTAAGGCTGCCCTAACACCCACTGTGCTACTGTGCTGCAGCTATTCTAAATATAATAATAGAGGATTGAGATCAAAATATGAAATGCTTTGAAGAGATTTACTTCAAATAATATACAACAACCTCTAAAGGGTCACTAAACTTTATGAATTCTAAGGCTTTCTTCAGTTATGGTAAAAACAGAACTTTTTTTTATAATTTTCAACAATTTTCTATGAATAATAGATATACTTGAAGTAACAGAAACTGTAGGTAGCACTTTGCCTTTGATTGTCAATTTCAAAAAGGAATATTAATTAAAAAATACACACCACCACTTATACTCACTTGTACAGGGTCAATTTAGGGGTGCTGATTAACTGAATTTTGTATTGTATTTTGCTGTATTCAATTTCTTCTGAGATTTCCTTGGGCTTTACATAAAATGTATATATTTACACTAAAGTTTTGAAACCTAATTAATTCATATTGAATATTTAAATTTCCTTCTAAGTTATTTTAACAAAGTTAAAAATTAATTATGTTCTCCCATAGACGCCATTATTTTTTTTGAAGGGTACTCGGAAACATCAATACAAGGAAGGCAGCAGGTCCTGATAATGTGCAAGGACGTGTGCTCCAGGCCTGCGCTGACCAATTAGTGGAGGTATTTACACACATATTCAACCTCTCTCTCTCCTCCGGTGTAGTCCCCTTGTGCCTGAAATCCACAACCATTGTACCCATTCCCAAAAAACAGAGGATAACCTGTTTTAATGACTATTGACCAGTCACTCTCACCCCTGTCATCGCAAAGTGCTTTGAATGACTGGTAATTACCCACATCAAAGCCTCCATCCCAGTTGATCTAGACCAACACGAGTTCAACACCAGATCAACTGAGGATGCCATCTGTGTGGCTCTACATGCTGCACTCTCTTACCTGGAAACGCCCAACACCTATGTTAGGATGCTCTTCATTGACTACAGCTCTGCATTTAATACCACCATACCTAACCAGCTGATCAAAAAACTCTATGCACTAGGACTTGCTCTGTCCTATGCAACTGGTTACTGGATTTTCTCACCAACCGCCCCCAGTCTGTCAGGATGGGCAAACACACATCCTCCACCCTTACCCTGAGCACTGGTGTGCCGCAAGGATGTGTACTAAGTCCCCTTCTCTATGCACTCTTCACCCATGACTGTCAACCCATCCACCAATCAAACATTATTGTTAAATTTGCAGATGATATGACTGTCATTGGGCTTATAACAGACAACAATGAAGCTGGGAAGAGGTTCAGAATCTGTCAGCATGGTGCAACACAAACAACCCGGTCTTAAATACCAAAAAGACCAAAGAAGTTATTCTGGACTTTAGGACCACTAAAAAGACCAATCACAGATCGATAACAATCAATGCAGATGCTGTGGAGAGAGTTTCCAGCTTTAAGTTTCTAGGAGTCACCATCTCAGAGGACCTGCCCTGGGCTGACAACCACTTGGCTATAATAGGCAAAGCACAACAACGCTTCTACTTTCTCAGGAAGCTAAGGAGAGCGGACCTCCCCCAGAAGCTGCTGGTTAATTTCTATAGATGCACTATAGAGAACATCTTAACTAACTGCATGATGGCCTGCAGGTACAACAGCTGCACCAAGGCTGCTAAAGAAGCCCTGCAGCGGGTTGTAAAAACAGCAGAGGCCATTACTGGGACTGAACTGCCATCATTCGAACTCTTGTATAAGACTCGCTGTGTCAGAAGGGCCAACAACATTCTCAAGGACAAAACTCATCCTGGAAATTCTTTGTTTGAGCTCCTCCCGTTAGGAAGACACTTTAGGTCAATCTGTGTGCGCACAAACAGACTACAAAATAGCTTTTTCCCATCTGCCATAAACTTTCTGAACTCTGAATCTCCTCAGTCTGAGATCATTTTTAATTGAACATGTGTAATAAGCTATATTGCTTATGTGCAATATACTAATGTAATACAATATAGAATATGTAATGTACTATTCATTAACAGGTGCAATAACAATTTATGCTGCTGTGCTTTGAGCAATAAGTTGCTCTGGTTACTTGATCACTTAACACTGTATACGACATATATGGAATTATTTGACTTTTCTTTAAATGCACCTTGGGGCTGTCACAAAAAGTAATTTCGTTGTGTTACACAATGACAATAAAGTGCTTGAACTTGAACTAAGAGGAAGAGGAAAGAGCTGGAAGATGCTGTAGTAAAAGAATGAGGATAATATTAGGAAAAACTGGCAAGAAACATGGAAAAGAGTATGAGAAAAAAATGACACAAGGACGTTTTTTGCCGACATGAGAAAGATATATGGAATGGAGAATGGGAAGACAATTTACTTGGAGCCTATAAAGAGTGATGATGGAAAGGAAAGACTGACATAGAAGGAAGAGATCATGAACCGATGAAAGGAACATTTTGAAATGTTGCTAAATAAGCAGATTGGTTATAGAGACTTTGAGCAAATTAGATTAGAAAGCCTGGTGGAGGTGGAAAATGAAATTGTGGCAGATGTAAGGATTACAGAAGTAGAAATGGCGATTGAACAACTTAAGAATCATAAAGCATGTAGTATAGATATGATATACTGTATGCACAATATCTTAAGTGTGGAGGAAAGAAGGAAGCTGAATGGATGCACAGAGTGGTGAGGTCACTGTTAAGGAATGAAGAGCTACTGGAAGATTGGAGAAAAAATTATTATTATGCCACTACAAAAGAAAGGAAGTCACGAAAAATGTAATGATGCAAGAGGTACAAGTCTGCTAAGTGTTCCGGGAAAAGTGTTCATTATAGTCATTCTGAATTAAATATATGTAAAGATTAATCAAGTCATGTGTGAAAACCAATATGGATTCAGAATGGGACATGAATATCAAGAGTATGTCAAGTTGAGTCAAATTATAGAGAGGTTGGTGAAGCTTTATGTGTGCTTAGTAGATTGTAGATTAAACAGGAGTTTGATTCGATATGGAAAGTGGGACTCTGGGTAATAATGAGAAGATGTGGTATACCAGAGAATATCGTTAAGATGGTAATCAAACTGTATGAGAACACATAAGCGTATGTGAAAGCTAAAAAAGAGAGGTCTCAGTAGTTTGGAGTTACAACAGGAGTAAGACAAGGATGTATTCTGTCATCATGTTTGTTCTGCTAGGTGCTGGACGATGTACTGAGGGAGGATGATGAAATGTTTAATAGTAGCAAACTTGATATTGATGGAGCACCAGTAAGAAATCTTGAATGTGTGGATGATACAGTGATTTTGGCAAGTAATTATGACGGCATCAGTAGAGCTGTTGAGAGTATTTGGATTGGAATCAGAGAAGCTAGGGTTAAATATAAGCATAGATAAAACAAAATGGAAGAAGATTGGTGAACAATAAGAAACGAACAGATTTAAAGGTCAAGAGCTGGAAAAAGGGCGGCACGGTGGCGCAGTGGGTAGTGCTGCTGCCTTGCAGTTAGGAGACCCAGGTTTGCTTCCCGGGTCCTCCCTGCGTGGAGTTTGCATGTTCTCCCCATGTCTGTGTGGGGGGACTCCAGTTTCCTCCCACAGTCCAAAGACATGCAGGTTAGGTGCATTGGCGATTCTAAATTGTCCCTAGTGTGTGCTTGGTGTGTGGGGGTGTGTGTGTGCCCTGTGGTGGGCTGGCGCTCTGCCCAGGGTTTGTTTCCTGCCTTGTCCCCTGTGTTGGCTGGGATTGGCTCCAGCAAACCTCCGTGATCCTGTAGTTAGGATATAGCGGGATGGATGGAGCTGGAAAAAGAGCCATCTATATATATTTTCAGGCAACATCACTCACATTTCAGGTTTTGTAGTTGGTGGTTCTGTGGCTCCAGCATCCCCCTGCTGAATTCTTCTCACAATTGCTGCAAGATTTAAGGTCAAACTTTTACCTCTGGAGTTTTTCTGTGTTCCAATTTGGATTCAGTGATATTTTGATGATAAATGAATTGTAAACAGAGACGTCCAAGACATTGAAAAATACCAGTGGAAGGTTTCTTCTTTTGCAGCTGTAGCCACTCACAACTTATTCAAGTTATCTACTCCTCCTTTGCATCATTGTATTACACAAAGATTTCAGGTATTTGATGCTCCCTGCCTCAAATTTTCTGGTCCCTATGCAACATGCTCATGAATGCCACAGTTTTTCTTTTTTTGGGATGTAACACACCAGGGATGTTTGACTGTGAAGAGAAACCCATTTAAATTGACATACCTGCTCTGGCTTTTTTTTTTCTTATTGTTCCTACCATTGTCATTTTTTTCTTCAGGAGTTTCTGTCCCAAATTGTGTGAAGTAAGAAATTGTCACATGAGTTACTGTGACCATGGAGCCCCTGTGTCATGTCCAGGACATCTCGCAAACCCTTGTTTTTTTAGGAGCTCTTCCATCAGGCTTCCTATAGTATATACCTGCTTGCTCCATGCATATGATGAAGCAGCATCACTGGCAGCTCCACATACTTTGATTCAATATTTTGCAGGTTTAAATGGTACGTATTGCCTGAAGTGTTCCATTTTCTGAGTGATTGGTGGACATTTGGATTATTGGTATAGTGACATAATTAGTATTTACTTGGCACAAAGCAGGGCATATAAAGGTGTACAGCAAGATTTTATTGCTGACCAGGATGGTGTAAATTCATTACTTTGTACCAATCTCCAGGTCTTTATAGTGTATATATTAGCTACCCAGTAATAAAACTGAAGTTAGGTAGCGCCATGCCACCTTCTGCTTTAGGTCTTTGTAGAGTTGCATGTTGAATGCTTGGACGTCTCGAATTCCAGAAAAATGAGGTTACAATTGAGTCTAGTTTCTTAAAGACCGATTTGATGATGTATGCAAGGATGCTCTGAAATAGAAATAGAAGCCTTGGAAGGATGTTCATCTTGACAGTATTAATTCTCCCTGTTATGCTGAGATGAAGGGCGGACCATCTGTTCACATTTTGTTTGATTTTTTCCATGTTGATAACAAAATTGTGTTGAAAAAGATCTTTATATTTACTCTTGATGTTTATCCTTATATATTTTAACTGTTCTGAATAAAATGAACAGATAGATTATAGAGTTAGATTACTACTAAAAGTCCTTGTCCAAGTAAAATGCATTTTATAAGTGCAAGATACATTTTGAGCACATTTTACAAGTGTGAGTTACATTTTGAGAACGTGAAGGTTTGTTCTTTATATATTATGAATGACAAGTATGATATAAAAATCATATCAACTGATTTCTTACTGCTTAGTGCTACATTAAATTATGGGGGGGGGGCAAATTTTATGACGCACCCATCAGTTTTACCTCCCCCCTTTATCTTCAGTTCCAAAAAAGAACTAAAGTGATTGCTTGTTCCTTTTATATTATGAGACACAAGAAAGTTTTAGAACATGTATGAACAGATTTCTTGTTCCTTATTGATACATTCAAGTACACTGATGGCATGTCACGAACTTACGTGCACACTCGCAACTCATCAGATCTGAATTCGAGACATCACAGGTTAATCGTCCTGATCCCCTCCACTAGCGATCGTCTGTTTTTGGAAGGTTGCGTGCTATACTCCTGGGAACAAAGCCACTCAGACAAAAATGTTTTAGAAAGGTGTAAAATTATATACATTGTACGTATAGAGGCAGATCTGCGTGATTCTTCGTTCATATTCTCATTTCTACACCTTAAAAAAAATAAAGTACCGCGCGCCCAATTGTCATCTGAATGAGCAACAGAAAGGAGCGCTGTCGTGGGTTGCTTGCGGCAGGCTATAGAGTAAGATCGCTCCATAGGAGCAGGAGGAGCGTTTATAAAGGCGAGTAACTTTTTTTTTTTAAGACTGTAGAATTTGGACTTTGCGATAATGATCGAGTGTAGAGAAGGGTGTGTTCTAGTACTGATTTCTGTGCAAGCCCTGATCGGGAAACTTAACTAATTTTGAGGTTTGATTTACATAATTGCCAGGGGGGATAAGGAGGACTGAATTGGATACAACACCTGCAGCAAACCGTCAGAAAAAAAAAAAATAGTAAGATCTGAGTCATGGAGTAAACTATCCACATTCCCGCTTGGAGGTGGGGAAGAAGGTGTGCCTTGTGATTGGCTGTTTAGCATTGACTATTTCTATTGGCTAAGAAGAACGAAATCCCGCCCTTGTTTCTCTGCTTTCGCTCTCAAAATAGCAGAGATACCTTGCAAGTTGGAAAAATCACGTGACCGCAAGACACTTGCCACGTACATCAGTCACACTCAAAATGTAACTCGCGTTTGTAAAATGCTCTCAAAATGTAACTTGCACTTTCAAAATGAGTGGTACTCCGACACTGACTTGTTCAGTCTAGTTTGGTGCTAGAGAGTTCACTGGAAAAAAAATACTTTTTTGAGTCCAGATATCTTTTAAAATTCTGCTAGTGCATTAAGGACTTTTTTTTATCTAAGAAACATAGCAAAAGTTAGACCTCTTATATCATCGAAAGATGCAGAGAAATTAGTTCATGCGTTTGTTTTCAGTCGGCTAGATTACTGTAACGCACTCCTCTCAGGACTACCCAAAAAAGACATCAATCGTTTGCAACTAGTGCAGAATGCAGCTGCTAGAATCCTTACCAGGAAAAGAAAATCCGAACACATTTCTCCAGTTTTGATGTCACTACACTGGTTACCTATGTCATTCAGAATTGACTTTAAAATTCTGCTTATGGTTTATAAAGCTTTAAATAATCTCGCTCCATCTTATATATCGGAATGTCTGACGTCTTATATTCCAAATCGCAACCTCAGATCCTCAATTGAGTGTCTCCTTAGAATTCCAAGAGCAAAACTTAAAAGAAGTGGTGAGGCGGCCTTCTGCTGTTATGCACCTAAAATCTGGAATAGCCTGCCAGTAGGAATTCGCCAGGCTAATACAGTGGAGCACTTTAAAAAACTACTGAAAACACATTACTTTAACATGGCCTTCTCATAACTTCACTGTAATTTAATCCTGATACTCTGTATATCTAATTCATTATAATAACTATTCATTCAAAATCCGTACTAACCCCTACTCTCTCTTCTGTTTCCTTTTCCGGTGTCCTGTTGGTGGTGGCGTGCGCCACCACCATCTACCCAAAGCACCATGATGATCCAACAATGATGGATGGATTTAAAGCCAGAAGTCTGTATGACCATCAGCATCAAGTGACTCCGTGAAAAACCCGAACTACCAAGAGGACTACTTCATTTATGTTAGGTAGAATGCCCAGGGGGGACTGGGTGGTCTCGTGGCCTGGAACCCCTACAGATTTTATTTTTTTCTCCAGCCTTCTGGAGTTTTTTTTTGTTTTTTCTGTCCACCCTGGCCATCGGACCTTACTCCTTTCTATGTTAATTAATGTTGTCTTATTTTAATTTCTTATTTTGTCTTTTATTTTTCTTCTCTTCATTATGTAAAGCACTTTGAGCTACTTTTTGTATGAAAATGTGCTATATAAATAAATGTTGTTGTTGTTGTTGTTGTAATGGTAAAGATGTTTGTGGGTTTGATATATACAATACCATATCATCTGTGTATAGTAATATTTTCTGTTCAAGTCCTTCTTTAATAATCCACTTTATTTCTAATGTATTATGAAAAAGAATGGCTAATGGTGATAAACGACACCTTTGTTGAGTACCACATTCTAGACTGAAGTAGTTTCAGTTCATGACATTAATACAGACAGGCTTCTGGACTGGTCTAAAGTAATTTTATCCATACACATATGTTTGGGCCAAACCCAAATTTGTGCAATGTGGTAAATATCTGTAGGTAGTTCCATTCGACTCTGTCAAGCGCTTTTTCAGTGCCCAGAGATAATAAGGTCACTGCTGTGTTAGATTTTATGTGTAAATATATTACATTAAACAGAACCCAAAGGTTTGATGCAAAGTGTCTGCCTGTAATAAATCTGATTTGGTTTTGTGATATTACAGACGGAAACACTTTCACAATTCTTCTAGCCAAAACTTTGGAGAGTATTATTCAGAAGTAAAATGGCTGTGTATGACACACATTACAGTAAGTTCTTATTTTTCTTTGTAAAAATGGTAATTAA
The DNA here is from genome assembly GCF_900747795.2 of Erpetoichthys calabaricus. Taxonomy (NCBI): domain Eukaryota; kingdom Metazoa; phylum Chordata; class Cladistia; order Polypteriformes; family Polypteridae; genus Erpetoichthys; species Erpetoichthys calabaricus. Next base: position 40,950,142 of record NC_041395.2, read on the forward strand.
GGCTTGAAGAAAAATTTGATATAGAATTTTGTTGTCTCTAGCTTCTATAAATGTTGCTAATAATAGTGGAATTAAGTCAGTTGAAATTTCTTTTGTAAATTCCACTGGTAGCCATCAGGGCCTGCTGGTTTCCCACTTTAGAGTGAATTTAAAGTATTCTCCAAGAGTATCAGAGGTTTCTCCAGTAACCCTGCACTAAGAGTATCCAGCTGTGGTATTTATTTTATATAGAAAACTTCTTACATTGTGTCTTTTCTCCTAGTATTCCTGCAGAAACCTCTGAGGATCTGTTAGTCTGAAAAATAATACACTTTTTTGGCAATGATAGATAGATAGATAGATAGATAGATAGATAGATAGATAGATAGATAGATAGATAGATAGATAGATAGATAGATAGATAGATAGATAGATAGATAGATAGATAGATAGGCACTATACAATTGCCTTTCCATCTGTTAACGACAGTGGATTAAAATGCCATTTTGAAAAGAAATTAGAGTGATTGCTCTGTTGGGATTAGGTGATGTGTGAAAGGGAGTGGTATTGTTGGAGGTTGGATGGGTATGGAGGAGCTAATGGTGATGTAAAAAATTGATCTGATAGAATTTGGGTATTTGGAAACAATGTCTACAAAGTGGTGTTATTGATGTTTTATAGGCAATTTCCATACCTGCATTTCCCGCGGGTCTAGCGGACCTATACATCTCCAATGTAAAAAACAATTTGTCCCTTAACATGACTTTCAAAGAAAATGAACCAAATACATTGAATTTCGGGTGAAAAAATATTTTTTTTTTAGTAAACATTAAAATTGTGTCTCATAGACCCGAACACCACATAAGGGTTAATACTATCTAGGAATACACCAAAAATCTCTGTTAAGGGATTAAGAGTGTTTGTAAGATCCTCACAGGTGGCGCAGTGGTAGTGCTGCTGCTTTGCAGTAAGGAGATTGTGGGTTCGCTTCCCAGGTCCTCCCTGTGTGGAGAGCGCTTTGAGTAGTGAGAAAAGCGCTATATAAATGTAAAGAATTATTATTAAGACCGAGGCTGCATGTCTGAGAAGTGTGTAAAGAGTTTTTCGTCTAAAATGATACCAATTTAATGCATTCTCAGAACATAAGGCCTAGTGGTTCTGGAACTTGATGGCAGTGCTTGCAGACTGCATCTTGCACTGGACACATTTTGGACAAATTTAAACAAGATACATGTAATTAATGAAATACCTTTTCTTGAATTATGGAATACTTGCCACATATAGAACTAAAAAGTCTATTCTATGGATGGCTGAGTTGCACTCATTTTCTCAGATGCCAGTTGAAAGGTCCGCTCTCCAGCATTCCCTGTAGGATATTTGAAAGGTAAATACTTTGAAATATTTTATATAATGTTGAAGTGCTCTCTTCATCAAGACTAACCAGTATGCCCTTTGGGATTAACATGGGTGTCAGATGTGGAAAGTAGGGTTAGGTTTCTTTTAAGAAAGTTTCTAGGAAAAAAAAAGTGTATAACCAAAAGTTAAATTTGGAGCGTAATTGTTCATAATATGCAAACACATTGCCTATATTAATATCTCTTAAGTGTTTTAATTGCGTGTTCATATTAGTTAAATGCTAAGTAGGTTTGGGAAGGTGGAAAAAGAAGGTGGTGGCATGGTGGCACATCAGTAGTGCTGCTGCCTCGCAGTTTTTTTCTTTATTGTAAAGGAGTGGTGGTTGGTTGACAGCTACTTTTCTCTTGGGTTTTAATTATTTTCTCCTTTTTAAATTATGGTGTACTCTGTGCAGGACAGTTGAAATAAAATGCAGAGACTGAACTAAACTTGAATCATTGCTTTTAGGCCGTGGATATGTGCGATTTGTAGGAATTGTTGTCAAGAATTTACTCTTACTGCACAATACAATCGCCGGTCATATACAGTATGTGCTGAAACTGTAGTAGCATGTTTGGTCCGATTCACATGCCACAATGTGGGTGCTCAAGCTATAGGTGCAGATGGCCCAGACGGACAGTTTTACCCAGTTGACAACTTACAGTAAAGCTTTACCCAATTAACAAAAAGCTACATGACCACAGACTTGTCAAAAATCAACAAAGAAAAAAGCCATGTTGCTGACTGTAACTGCACTGTGCTCTGAATCTACAAAGTACAGAAAAAGGCGTAACTGGGCACACAGAAGATTGGGGAGGTGCAAACAGTCTGTCAATTTTAGAGAGAGAATTGGAGATACGTAGTCCATATAATTTACCTTTGTGTGTGTTTATTTCTGGTTCTTCCTGTAAACGTTTTCTAAGACACTTCTGTCATTCATTATTTAGTTTTATGTGTGTTACTATATTGCATTTTTAAATCAAAATGGTGAGCTGGACAATGGAATTACCCAATGGTCAATGTCCAACCACTACATCACAACATAAGTTAAATGCAATACCAATCATTTCTCAACTGCTGTTATCATTAATCCCTTCGAAGACAAATTCAGTGTCATCTGGCCGACCTGTTGATGTAATTGTCTTAGCGTGCATGTGGTTGTTAAATTATATTATTGCCACGTGCCTACTCGCTGCGGCCGCTGCACAGTGAATTACTGGACATCAGAAAATCGATTAGTGAGACTGCTTACACTACAAGGCAGTTGACTGAAATTTCTGACAAGATAGAAATTCTTCCAGTCAGCCCTATGGTAAGATGTCATCAGGCACCAGGGCCCCTCTCATTCTTTACGTAAAACAACGGCCAAAGATGCTGAAATTCAGGCTATCTTAGAAAAACAGTTGGCTACTGCAAATCGAGCTTAAAATTGTACCAGAATTAATGTACAGTATGTCAGGCTTTAAACTTTACAACGTGAGTTTTGGGTTCGGGGCAATTAAAATTTTGAATATTTTATTGTGTTTACACTGAACTTGAGTGTATTTAACTGAACGTAGTTTTGGTATTCAATTAGATTTGCGTTTTTTTTATATACTACTCAAAAAAATTAAGGGAATGCTTTTCAATCAGAGTATAGCATCAAGTCAATTAAACTTCTGGGCTATTGATCTGGTCAGTTAACTAGCAGAGGGGGTTGTTAATCAGTTTCAGCTACTTTGGTTTTAATGAAATTAACAACAGGTGCACTAGAGGGGTAACAATGAGACAACCCTCAAAACAGGAATGGTTTAACAGGTGGAGGCCACTGACATTTTTCCCTCCTCATTTGTTTTTTCACTCGTTTTGCATTTGGCTATGGTCAGTGTCACTACTTGTAGCATGAGGCGATACTTGGACCCTACAGAGGTGGCACAGGTAGTCCAACTTCTCCAGGATGGCACATCAACATGTGCCATTGCCAGAAGGTTTGCTGTGTCTCCCAGCACAGTCTCGGGGGCATGAAGGAGATTCCAGGAGACAGGCAGTTACTCTAGGAGAGCTGGACCGGGCTGTAAAAGGTCTTTAACCCATCAGCAGGACCGGTATCTGCTCCTTTGGGCAAGGAGCAACAGGATGAGCACTGCCAGAGCCTACAAAATGACCTCCAGCAGGCCACTGGTGTGAATGTCTCTGACCAAACAATCAGAAAGACTTCATGAAGGTGGTCTGAGGGCCTGACCTCCTCTAGTGAGCCCTAAGCTCACTGCCCAGAACTGTGGAGCTCGATTGACATTTGCCATAGAATACCAGAATTGGCAGGTCCACCACTGGCGCCCTGTGCTTTTCACAGATGAGAGCAGGATCACCCTGAGCACATGTGACAAACGTGAAAGGGTCTGGAGAGGCTGTGGAGAATCTTATGCTGCCTGTAACATCGTTCAGCATGACTGGTTTGGTGGTGGGTAAATCTACTTCTGAGCATATGTTTAAGCAATGTACATTTCGTAGGAAAGAAAATAAATTTTTCAGTAGATCGGTATAGTGGGCTGCAGTTACACTCTGATGGGGATATGGGAGGAAAACGAAGGGGTGTGTGTGAGAAACGACAATGAGAGAGAGAGAGAGAGACAGACATGGTGGGGGGCAGGGGGCGGAAGTTCAGAACTTGAGAGGCGCTGGCATTCTGGTGGGATGTCAGACAGCTCCGACTTACAATTTACAACTGCACTGCTAACTTTCCTTACCTCACCGGAGATTACGACTTTGCTATAAATGACACGGGCTGAACGGTGGCTGCAGGAAGGAGACCAGGGTTCGTGTCCTGAATTCTCACAGCGTGCACTTTACATGCCCTCCCCGCGCGTGCCAAATTACCAACAGGTGCTGTTTTCCTTCCTCAGTCCAAAACCACTTAAGTTTAGTGGACGGGCGACATTAAAGTGGCCATGATGTGTGTGTGGTGTGCTCTGCTTCCGGCGTTCTGTCCCGTGACTGTCCCTGCCTTGCCCCCTATACATGATGAGCTAGGCTTTAGTCACACTGCTCAGGATTAGCGGAATTTAGAAAATGGTATGATATGGTATAAGTAACTCCGATTAGGCAATTCCGCTTCTTTTCGCTTCATCTTTTCCGCAGCTTGTGCTCTTGCGCGGAATCATTTACAATAACGAAAGTGAAAGAAAAAAGAAGCTGGGGTGAGCCGGGCTGGCGCAGGGAGTGTCGCGCCTTTTGTTTCTGACAACACTGGGATCCTTGAACTGGAATAATTAAAAATACTCACGTAGAGGCGGCGATTCGAATGGACCGAGGCCAGCGTTCAATCTGATGTAGGATTTCCATGTGGAGAGGAGCGACCGTTGCGAAAAGGTCAGTATGTCCCGATCGAATAAATGCAGCCCTTTTACCATCGTACATTACGTAAACGTTTGTGCATATGCTTGTAATTTATTCGTGTTTACTGAGAATTACCATATTGTTACGCGTGTGTATGTATAGTCGATTCATGTTATGTTGTTCACGGCCTCCAGATTCTAGTGAAAGAAATGGGCGGTGGCGCCTGTCACGTTCCCAACCATTTTCTTAAGCTCCTGCGCTTCGGAGATGGCCTGTGTGCTTTCTGTCGATTTGCGTCAGTCACGGCAGACACAGCGATTAAGAAAGGTCATGATCACTAGAGGAGTAAAAGCCGAGCATTTCCACAGAAGGGCGCGTAGGGATTTGTTGTAGTTCATTTCTCTTGCAGCCTTTATGTTCAGGGATCACGTACAGCTGGGAGTAACGTAGCTCTAGGCGCCATGCTTGCAGCAGCCGCCCATAATCACCCACTCACGGGGATAAGTGTAGAGGGGCCAGATAAACTAACACATGAAGTATGTCTTTGTAATGTTGGAAAAAAACAAGGAACACGTAGAAAAGGGCTGGTCGGGAGCATACACGGTCCACGCAGATGGTCTGATTTGAACCCCTGGAAGTTCGAGGAAGCGTATTAGTTACCATTGAGTCCACTGCATGACACGCAGACCGGCATCGCCTATAGTGGAGAATTTTCGAGGTGCTGTTTAACCAAATGTGAATTCCCTTACCAACTAGGCTTCATTTTAAATTGTCAAAGACGCCCATTACTGAGGGCCCAGATACCGGTATCACCGAAACTGAAATAACTGGGTTTAGTAAACAGATGGGGAATCTGCTGCAGAAATTATAAGAGTATGAGAAAGTGGGCATCTTCAAACAGAAAACCAGATAGATGTAACGATGCTTAAAGTTAAGTTTATGAAAGCAACACTTTGGCACTTCACACTTAATCAAATACTCTTTTGATTAATTGAGGATTAAAAAGACTTTTAAAAACACATTTACTTTAAAAGTTAACAGGTGTTGTACCTTATTTTGTACTGGGCACTCTTTCGAGGAACAAAAATGTAGCCATTCTGGTTAATCACAAAATATTTGAGTACTGTATTTTCTTGTGTTTATATTGCGTTATCAATTTGTTATTCATGCGGTGGGCTGGCGCCCTGTGTTGGCTGGGAATGGCTCCAGCAGACCCCCATCACCCTGTAGATAGGATATAGCGGGTTGGATAATGGATGGATGGAATTTGTTATTCACTGAATGCAGTTGTGCTATTAAGGCTGATTCACTGTTTCTTTTTACCTGTTATTTCTTTGTAAACCAACCACTGACCACATTGTGGCTCATGTTTTACTTCAGTTCATTTTATATACTGTACTCCCTGTGTGTGTGTGTGTGTGTGTGTGTGTATATATATATATATATATGTTTGCTAAATACTTTTTATGATGTGCAAAATAACTTCTTTTCCATCATTCTGAAAAACTAAAGCTGTTGTAGTAATCTGCTTGCAGTGGTGCGTAAATAAGCAAAAATACATAAAGTTAGTAGTGTGAGTCTAAACAGCAGCCAAATACTGAAATATGGAGGTAGGAGGGTACATTAAAAAATTATTTGTTTGAAGAGCATAATTCAGTTACATTTACACAAAAAAGTATTTACCCCCTTGGAATTTGTCACATTTTTATTTTTAGATGTTAATTCACAATGGATTTATTTTAACATTTTTGAAATTAATCAACAGAAAGAGAAGCTTTAGTGTCAAAGTTAAAACAGATCTCTGCAAAGTTGTCTAAATTAATTACACATATATAACAGTTAATGAAGAAAACTAAATTTAGTCATCTGTAATGCAATATTGTATAATAATAAAATGTGAACACTTCCAAGGGGTAAATCCTTTTTTATGTAAGCATTGTATATTTAAAAATTCCAGAGAAAAGAATTGAGAAAATCAAAATTAATTTATTATTATCCTAACAATAGACAATCCGTTTACTCCACCCACAGTGGAAGGAATTACAATGACAACTTTTTTTGAGTTACTCTGACTTATTTTAATTGTTAAGTGTAAAAATTATTTTGTTAAACAAAATTACTGAATGTTAATTGAATAAAGTTTAAATATGTAGATTGCATACTCTCACATTACGTGAACATTTCTTATCAATGAATTAAACACAAAACACAAACCTTTGTTTTTATAATTTTGCATTTTAATAAAACTGGCAAGGCATCTGATCATTTGGGGCCTCGTACAAATGGTGTGTAAGCACAAAAATGTTGCGTACACCTGTTTCCTCGCACACTTCGAGATGCATAAAAACTAAACTTGGCATAAAGCCACACACTTTCACGATAGCCCCCAAAACACCTTGCATTTGCAGTTTTCTGCTTGGTTTTACAAACTGTTGGCACCCAACATCAAAGCAGTGTTACTGTTTCTGTGGTCGTTTCCCTTTCTTTGGCATATTTGCATCTATGACAATGGCGTTATCAAATACACCAAAATTAATAGCATATCATTTACAAATTTAAATCACTTGATTGTAATCATTCTTTAACAATATAATGGTGCATGGAATGGCCAGACTATTCCAACTGCTATAGCTGCTTTAGTGTTGTTAGAAGACATCGCAAATGGAAGAATTAGAATAGAACGCATTTTCATAGATGATATGAAGTTGATTTCGATTTCCAAGAGCTATCCTGTTGGAGCAGTGTGCTGATCTGGTGCCAGCTTTACAAAGGCAGACTGAGGAATTTTGCACTACCTGCTCCTTTGCAAGTTCTTTCCACCCTCAGGTTTTTAGCCACAGGAGCTTTTCAATGTGAACTTGCTGACTCGCCAGGTATTTCACAAACATCACTGAGTTGTGCCATGCCAGCTGTATAGGATGGTATTATTCGCTTGTCACCCAGATAGATAAGATTTCTTTACACTGTGGTTGAACTGGCAAATATGAAAGCACAATTTGCAGCAATGTCCGGTTTTCCAAATGTAAACGATATGCAATTAATTTCAGTGTATTTGATAAAACCTGTGTTATGGATGCAAATCTAAAAAAGAAAGGAACATCACACAGAAACATCACTGCTTTGACGCTGGGTGCTGCCTGTTTGCAAATTCGAGCAGAAACTTGCATACACATGGTGTAAGCCTGCCGTTAAAATTGTGCATGGCTTTACTCAAAGTTTTTATACATCTCGAAGTGAGCATGGAAACATTTTTGTGTGTATGCACCATTTATGCATGAGGCCCAGGAATGTTCTCAAATCATTTATCCAAACTAGTGATGTCACTTCAGTACACACAAACACAGCAAGCAGCAGTGACATTAGCAGTCGTCCTGCATTAATTTCCTTCTACAGATTAAAAAGAACAGATAGACTCCTTCACCAAACAGGTTCATTCTTGAGAAAAGACAAAAGAAAATTGAGCACAAGGCCGGGGTCCTCATGTATAATGCTGTGTGTAGAATACACAGTAAAAAGTGGCATATAGACAAAAACAGAAATGTGTGTACACACAAAAAAATTAATATGCATAAAAATTATGCATAAGCAAAATACCACACACTTCCTCTTTATAAATCCCAATCAACATAAATTATAACATACATGCACATGCCTACAGCCCCACCCTGACTCCTCACAGAATTTTGCATATTTGAATATACAAATCAATATAAATAGCTATGTTGAATAACTAAGGGAGCAGTGAAGGCAGAAGGTAACTGACATAAATCTGTTTTTTTTTTTTACCAAAAATAACTTTTAATACTAATGAATATTAACACTAGAATTCCTGAAGCCTATGAAAAGACTCGTAATCCCGGCCCACCTTAAATCCCTTTGCACCTCTCCATTCAGCGTCTTTTGTTTTGTAATTGTGTCCATTAGCACAAGCAGCAAGCAACCTGCTATCCCATCCCCCCCACCAACGCAGGAAGGGCAAAAAACTCTCGCAGCTCAAGCAACAATAAGAGCTCAAAATGTTTATTTTGAGATGCGGGGAGGCTTGAACCAGTGACCCTTTGAATAGGAGTCAGCAGTTCTTACCGCTGTACCACCAAAGCAGTCATGACACTGAAGTGCACTAACCCGATTTCTTTTTCTTCGGTTATATTCTTGAATAAAAGCACACTTGTTTTGTTATACTTGTACCTTTTGTGAAAGTGCTTATTTGATATTTGGACTTCAGTCTACACTCCATGTCAAAATTTTGTCGTTAGTACTACAACATGAAAAAAGTTTGTCGTTTAGGTATGTGTTCAACATTTCTTGCATTTCCTGTCATCATACACTTACATAGATCTTTGTAGACATGGAAAACACATTAAATGCATGTGTTCCAAATAACAATATATTATTTACTCTATACAGCTCCAGGTACCTCACTCCCAGATAAACAAGGCTTGAGCTGGAAGAGCTGGTGGGGAGATGGGATAGCAGGCTGCTTGTTGCTTGTGCTAATCAACACATTTACAAAACAAAAGACACTGGAGAGGTGTGAAGGGATTTAAGGTGGGCCGGGATTACAAGTTTTATGTAGGCTTCAGGAATTCTAGTGTTAAGTAACACTAATATTTTTATATTACATGATTTTATGTGATAGAAATTGTTTATATATTTTTGGCTTATGCGTCGTCTGCAAGTTCCTACAATCTTTCTGCAAACTCCAAAAATATTTCTATTTAATTGTTCATGGCCAACTTGTGAATAATAGAAACCATGAATGTTAAATTCACGAATCTTAAGGGGCAACTATATATTATATAAATGTCTACCATCCAGAAACAGTAAAAGCTACTAACATTGCCCCCAGCCATTCTCTTTCTACCAGGGACACAGCGTGCACCACTAAATCGCATTTTTATCCTGGTTTATCTCAGCATTGAGCAATGATATGATATGATTAGTAATGATATACAGTGCATCCGGAAAGTATTCACAGCGCATCACTTTTTCCACATTTTGTTATGTTACAGCCTTATTCCAAAATGGATTAAATTCATTTTTTTCCTCAGAATTCTACACACAACACCCCATAATGACAACGTGAAGAAAGTTTACTTGAGGTTTTTGCAAATTTATTAAAAATAAAAAAACTGAGAAATCACATGTACATAAGTATTCACAGTCTTTGCTCAATACTTTGTCGATGCACCTTTGGCAGCAATTACAGCCTCAAGTCTTTGAATATGATGCCACAAGCTTGGCACACCTATCCTTGGCCAGTTTCGCCCATTTCTCTTTGCAGCACCTCTGAAGATCCATCAGGTTGGGTGGGAAGTGTCGGTGCACAGCCATTTTAAGATCTCTCCAGAGATGTTCAATCGGATTCAAGTCTGGGCTCTGGTTGGGCCACTCAAGGACATTCACAGAGTTGTCCTGAAGCCACTCCTTTGATATCTTGGCTGTGTGCTTAGGGTCGTTGTCCTGCTGAAAGATGAACCGTCGCCCCAGTCTGAGGTCAAGAGCGCTCTGGAGCAGGTTTTCATCCAGGATGTCTCTGTACATTGCTGCAGTCATCTTTCCCTTTTTCCTGAATAGTCTCCCAGTTCCTGCCACTGAAAAACATCCCCACAACATGATGCTGCCACCACCATGCTTCACTGTAGGGATGGTATTGGCCTGGTGATGAGCGGTGCCTGGTTTCCTCCAAACGTGACGCCTGGCATTCACACCAAAGAGATCAATCTTTGTCTCATCAGACCAGAGAATTTTCTTTCTCATGGTCTGAGAGTCCTTCAGGTGCCTTTTGGCAAACTCCAGGCGGGCTGCCATGTGCATTTTACTAAGGAGTGTCTTCCGTCTGGCCACTCTACCATACAGGCCTGATTGGTGGATTGCTGCAGAGATGGTTGTCCTTCTGGAAGGTTCTCCTCTCTCCACAGTGGACCTCTGGAGCTCTGATGGAGTGACCATCGGGTTCTTGGTCACCTCCCTGACTAAGGCCCTTCTCCCCCGATCGCTCAGTTTAGATGGCCGGCCAGCTCTAGGAAGAGTCCTGGTGGTTTCGAACTTCTTCCACTTTACAGATGATGGAGGCCACTGTGCTCATTGGGACCTTCAAAGCAGCAGAAATTTTTCTGTAACCTTCCCCAGATTTGTGCCTCGAGACAATCCTGTCTCGGAGGTCCACAGACCATTCCTTTGACTTCATACTTGGTTTGTGCTCTGACATGAACCGTCAAATGTGGGACCTTATATAGACAGGTGTGTGCCTTTTCAAATCATGTCCAGTCAACTGAATTTACCACAGGTGGATTCCAATTAAGGTGCAGAAACATCTCAAGGATGATCAGGGGAAACAGGATGCAAATGAGCTCAATTTTGAGCTCCATTGCAAAGGCTGTGAATACTTATGTACATGTGCTTTCTCAGTATTTTTATTTTTAATAAATTTGCAAAAATCTCAAGTAAACTTTTTTCACGTCGTCATTATGGGGTGTTGTGTGTAGAATTCTGAGGAAAAAATTAATTTAATCCATTTTGGAATAAGGCTCTAACATAACAAAATGTGTAAAAAGTGATGCGCTGTGAATACTTTCTGGATGCACTGTACATGTGTACGATAGCGTTGTTTTTTAAAAATGTAAGGTTTGGCTTTGATAAAAAATGCACTGTCATTAGTTTGTTTAAGCTCTAATGTCGTATTTAAACAGTGCAATAAAATTTCTACCTGCATGTTTAACCAACATGGAGCAGGCTGCCACTGTCCTTGTGTAGCCGTCTGAATCCCACTCCATTAGTTGTGTACTATTTCCATCCATTCATTTTCTAAACCCACTTATAATATAAAATCACAGAATAATAGATAATAGAGCAAAACAGTTGAGTTTCCTTAGAGGTTTACAAAATTGATGCTAAACTTTGTTTCAAATACGATTCCATAACCACAAAACTCACTAAAAAGGCTGTGTTAGAGTTTCAAAAGTTTTTTGGGAGGTGTAAAGGGTCTAAGTGGAAAAAAAAAAAGAGAGAAAAACTTGGAAATTCAACATAACTAAGCCCACAATGAGATAAAAAGACATACTCTTAGTCAAAATCTGTACCTGCAGTTCCACTTTGGCAGATACAAAACTTTGTGCACCCCGATCACCGTGTCCTCCATTCAATTCCAGGCTGCTTCTGCTGCCTGTTGGGAACTGTATGCCTGCACTGGTTTTTGCATTATTCCTGTTCATTATAACATCTCTCCTTGATATGGCATATAGCTTACGTTTTAAGTTGGTCCACCGATAACACACATACAAAAGTTCATGAGAATTGGTTCAGCTATTTTGGCTGAAACATACATGCAATCAGCTTAGTTTTTTTATAGTTATGGAAACTTGTGTCACATATTGTTATGGTATGGTGATATGGAGTTTAAAGAAGGGAGAGAGGTGGGGAGGTACTTAAGGAGGGTTCAATATGTGTTAAAAATTATGTTATTAGATGTAGTCAAAGAAGAAAAGAATTTTAGTCAAAATCTTTACAAATTGTTACTAAACCAGGATTTGCCCACAAAGTAATTGGACACTTAATAATTCTTTACATTTATATAGCGCTTTTCTCACTACTCACTTAGGGTAGCTATCATAGGAAGTGTGAAAGTTAGATGATAGTTGACTTCATAATATTGTGCTTCAGAATCCAGGGTTCTTATAATTATTTTTCTTCATATTGTTCTTCATAGTTATTTGCTTTAAATCACTTCTCAAGTGGAAATTAAAAAAAAAAAATAGCTGACTTTCTTGTTCTTTTTGTCATTTTATAGACATGATGCAGTGGCTGAAGTGTGAAGCACTGGTTCTCTTGACATTCCTGTATTTCTCGCCTTGTCAGTTACAAGGTGAGGATGATCCCACTGGTGTTTTTCTTCAATGAAGTTCTGCTGGGGTATAGATCAGTGCAGTTCCCACATGCCTTCATTTTTCATTTTGCAGGCTACAGCACACATGCTGTGGATAAGATCCTGGCATATAACGTTCCTTACCTTTAATATTTTTGTTCATTCTTGAAAATGCTGCTTACTATGTCAGAAACCAGACTCTTCTCATGTGGAAATCTATTTTTACTCGTATTGGGCCAGTTTACATTTGCCAACCAAGTTATCCTGAACATATTTGGGATATGGGTAAAAAAATTAAGTTCATTAAGAAAACGTACACTGACAGCCAGCAAACTGCACACAGAATGTACCTTTTCATATATTATCTATAAGTTGGACATGTGCACATGCTGAGGATAAGATTGTGGCATATTTAGTTTTTATTTGTTAATTGTTAAGAAACCATATACAGACAGAAGGGACAGCTGGCAAACTCTACACAGAACGTACCTGACTTTGGTCCTGAGCCCAGTGTTACACTGGAGCTGTGAGGGGGCATCACTAGCCAGGGCACCACCATAACGCTTAGCACATAACCTTCAAGGATTAAACTACTCGGCCATCTGAGGCCTTACAAACCCGTGGTCTGATGTTTTTATTTCAAGTGACCACTAATGAACCTATGGCTAAAAATGTCTGAATTCTGTTTGAGTTATCTATAGAAGAGACAAGAAGCTGCATTCATATGTGTATACTGAAGGATTGTTATGCTTAATTGTGTGATTTAAAGTTATATTCAAGATATTTTGTTATTTGCATAAAAACTATCTATACAGTTGAGTTATTTCAACAGAAAATGTAATTGTTAATGATGTTAGTATTAAGTAGTAAAGTATGGGATTGTAGAAAGAATTTTATAATAAGTTGCTTGTTTCCATTGTCCTGTTGCAGAGCGTTAGACATACTTATGAAGTCTTTACTTTTGGGGTCCCTGTTAGATTTTAGTAAATTTCAGCTTTAAAAACACTGACTGCATGTGTTTCTGATTCAGGTGTTAACATTTCTGAAATCTAATCTTTTAATTACTTGTAATTTTATTGTATTTTTCAGTTGTCATCCTAAACATTTAGGTTCAGTAGTCTTCATTTCTTAAATCATGTTTTCCTGACACTCGCCTAATGACTAAAACTTGTTTTCCTTTTTTTCAGGTTCATTTGAAATCAGTGTACCTGATGAGCCTGTTGTTGGTGTTGTTAAGGGTTCTGTTGTTTTGCCATGCCAGGTTATTCCAGTCGTGAATACAAAAGACTTAGAGATCGCATGGTTAAGAGACAGAGAAAATATATACAATGTAAAAAATGATCAAGTAACGATAGATGAGAAATTCAAAGGTCGTGTGGAAATTTTCAAGGAGGAGGTGAATAAAGGAAACGTGTCTTTGAAGATACAGGACGTAGTGGTCTCTGACTGGGGCGTGTATACCTGTAACGTGTTGACGTCAGACTATTTCAGAGAGGGATTGATTACCTTAAATGTTATAGGTAAGTTGAACAAGTAGAATTTTAAGAGATGAAGCCCTATCCTGATCGGTCCACCTGTCTATTTTTCTGCTAGAGGGAGGAATAGTCAGCAAGAAAGAGCCTAAAATAACTGCGCCAGACCAAATGTTTCAGTGCATGGGATTGCAGTTAAATGTCTAAGGTGGCTGAGAAACATTTCTGTTTTCATCCTTCCACCAGTTTCTTTAGCTGGCCTGTGATTTCATTTTACCTACTGAAATCAGTAATGTACAGTTTGTTATGGGCTTTGAAAATCAGTCAGTCCCAGCTTTCTCTGATTTTACCTTAATGCCATTTTTATCTTTTAAAGTGCCTATGTTTTGCAGAACAATTGTTTTTGCACAGCCTGTTTCTGTTCTTTTCTTTAGGTGTCGGAGGTGAGCCCAGTCTGTCTATAGAGAGCCCACCAGGACCTGAGATTGTTGTGAAATGTGAATCACAAGGATGGTTCCCCAAGCCAGCAGTAGTGTGGAAAAATGGGATAAACAAGGAACTAACAACACGTGCTACCAGTAATGTGACGGAGAGCTCAGAGTCCTTATTTGATGTGAACAGTGTCATCTCGGTGACTAAGAAGGACAGAGGCATTATCTGTGTGATTGAGCATGGGCAGAAGACCTTAGAGTCGCACATTCAAATTGGTGGTTAGTAATCTGGCAAGGTTTAGCTATTAAATGTCACTTCTATGTTCCTTTTTAATTTTATTTCAGTGTAACTTGCATCTGCTGTTATTAAACGAAGTGACATTTCTGACACTAAAGTCTGTACCTGATAAAGAAACACTCATTGACTTTAATAGCCATCCTTTTGTTGTCTTAAGACCTACTTTTCAGCATTTTTTTTCTTTATTTCACCTTATACAATTTCTTGTATTAGGAATTTGTTAGTTTTCACTTACCCCTTGGGGGTAGAGCACAGGGTCAGCCATAGTACAGCACCCCTGGAACAATTGAAGGTCAAGGGCCTTGCTTAAGGGCCCAGCAGAGTAGGATCTCTTTTGGAAGTGATGGGGATCGAACCAGCAACCGTCTGGATACCAGCGCAGATTCTCAGCCTCAGAGCCACCACTCCGTCCTAGTTCATGTGCACTATCTTCATTTTAGGCACATTTCAAAGTGTGAATCAGTCAAATTTGTCTTGTTATCTGTTTACATTTTTTACTACCTAACTAACATAAGTGTTGTGTTCTGAAGTAGAAAACATCTCTGCTTAGCTGCTTGTATAAAAGTGAATCTCTTACAACACTGTTCTCTCCATTTTCTGCAGAAGAATTTTTCACTTTAGTTTCTCCAGGATGGAAGCATTTTGGAGGTTTTCTCATCTTTTTGTTATTGCTTGCACTGTTCTCAGTTCCTCTAGCTGTGTATTTATACAAGAAGCAAAAAGGTATGCAGCTTTATTCTATCTCAAAATGTTTTTTTTTACCTTGCTGTTCATATATTAGTTTTCACAATAACAACCAGGAAGCACTCTTGTGATCTTAGAAGTGGTTCTGAAGTTGAATTTAGTTTGAATGAATGTCCTTTCATTTTGTTTATTTTTCTTTTGAATAGTGTACACTATAGAACTGTATGTTGTTGCAAAATTAAGCTATTTTTCTCTTATGTTCTCTCACATATTTTGTGGTATTTATTTGAAATTTATTGTTGATTTTTACATTTTTTTGTAATTTATGACTCAAGGGTATAAAGCCACCAGAAGGCAGGCAGTAGGGCATAAGTACAAAGTTTGATTGGCTGAAGAACCAAAAGTTTCAGGCTCCACCACTGGCTGATTGTGACATTAAGTTGCTTAATCTGACTGTGCCTCAGTTTTTGAAATATGCCAACAAGTCTACTATACATTTGAGATTTGCAAATGTGTTTAAATAAAGGTACCAGCTAAAACAGACAGAATATAGATAAAAAGAATAAAGAGAATATTAGAGTTTGTATGTTTTCCTCATTTATTAGTGAAAGAAAACCTTCACCAGTAGTTGGTGTAGACAGCACAGTGCTAGAAGGGCCTGTTTGGTGTCCTGGCAATAATTTTGTAAAGGGTACTAAATAAAGGGACGCGTCTGAAGGGACTGGCTGCTTTGCACTACTTGGTTTCTTCTATTGGTTGATTTACCCTCTGTTTTAATGTCAGGTTTAGTGGATTGGTTTCCATGTAGTTGTGATATTTCATGACATCTAGTAATCCCTTGTACTTTTCTAGTCTCCAAATACAGGAGTGGCAGCTGCACTATGCTCCAGTTCCACTTTCCTTTTCTCACAGTTACCCATTGTTTACAATGTCAAGCTGTTTGCTGTCTTTCCTCCACCATCTTTTACACTTCTTTCTTAAGACTAGCACATGTTTGTGTCCTGTCCATTATGCAAAAAATCAGCTACTTAGTTTTTTTACTTTAATTAAATAGTAGTCTTCTGAGTCGGTACATTTCAGTCACCTCTTACTGAACACTGGCTTGCGTTGTATTTTTCCTTGTGTTGCTATATTAAACAGCAGTAGCAGGAGGATGGATAATCTTTACTGGGTCTGGAGCTTTTAATACAGAAAAGTAAGGACTTCTTTGAAAAGTAGAAACATTTAGAGATGTTTGAAATTTTTTTAGCCCTTTACATATCTCTGGGATGCTCAAAACAAAATGTTATTTAATATAAAACTTGTACAGATAAACTAAGCTCATAAATGTTTCTGGTGTACAAAGAACAGGATCTATGTAACTGGGAAATGCTGATTTTTAAATGATGCTTGAATTACTGATTGTGCAATAAGAGGTAGACTCTGGTAGGCCACCACACATAGAACAAAGGGCGCTTTTGTTACAAAAAACACTGCAGGTGTGGTGATACTCAGAAGGAAGAACTCAAAAAGTACAAGTACAAATTTAGAAAAACAAATTTGCTGCACTGCTGGGTGTAACAAGTTGTGAACCCCTGTCTGCCAGGTGAAGTGGCTTACACAATGCAGTACTTCATGAAAGTGCTCCCTCCCACCCCACCTTTGTTTTTCTCTTTCTAGACCATGGCATCTCTTTCTTCTGCAAGTCAAATGCTTG
Organism: Erpetoichthys calabaricus; assembly: GCF_900747795.2. NCBI lineage: Eukaryota > Metazoa > Chordata > Cladistia > Polypteriformes > Polypteridae > Erpetoichthys > Erpetoichthys calabaricus. Next base: position 40,967,276 of record NC_041395.2, read on the forward strand.
CCAGGTTTTTCTTAACTCCACACTTTCCACTCACCATTAAGGTGGCTTTATAACTAGTCCTGGAAATATTTATGGGCCAATTTAATGGTAGCATTCCATTTCTTACAAGGACACCATACTGAAACTCCCTACAGTATCATGGAGGAGGAGAGCAGGTTTTCTGTAGACCCGAGCTTTCAGTTTCTCTGAAAAAGCTAGGTCTTCGAGCCAGCCCCCCTCCACCCAGTGGCTTCCACTAACTGAGGCACAGCATGGTTCCATATATTGCCTTTCAGGGGCATATACCCTTGTTTAGGGAGGATGTGTTACCAGTTCTGTTATTTCCTTCCTGGTCTTAGTCTCCTGTTTTCATTACAGGCCATGTATTCCTACCCTCAGATGGCATATTTAGTAAATTAAGCGATACCTCTTACATTTCTCTACAGGTATATTTAGCATGAAAAATTTGTAATACTAAATCAAAATAAACTTGTGACCATTTTAGTTTATAATTAATTATAACTAAACCTACTTGATGCTATTATAAAGACCATGAAGGATTCTCATGGTGACTCAAGTGAAAAATATGTTTTTTGGAGTTTTTAACTATGTTACTGTTTATCTTATTGTTCCTGACTTTTTTGAAGTGTAGTAGCAGAAAAAATAAAATGCAAAGTAAAGAATTAAAGAGGTGGCTAATGCTGCTGTTTTAATAAAACATCTGCTTTTCTGATCAAATGTATTATTGTTTTGATTAATTATTTTAAATGAAATATTGTCTTTGTCTTTTTTAGAAAAAATAGAATCAGAAAAACAACATCTTGAATCTGGTAAGATTAACTTTAAAACATTCAAAACAGCCGATTTAACTGGCCATAACAGAGTCATACTTTGCTTAATACTCAAGTTTTACCCATCAGAATAAATACAGATGTGTCTCTTTCAGAATTTTTACAGCTGGAGAATTAGTTATGCTATACAGTACACATTACAGAAGAATAAGTTGCAAAATTCAGTAACATTTTTACCAAAAATGCACTTTGTATGTTATTCTTGTTGCCGTTAAGTGTTGGTATAAGCTTTCAGACATCATCAAAGGATCACTGAAGGGGTCATGTTATGCTGTTTTCAAGCAAACTGTTAATTTTATTATTTACATTGCCTTTAGCATTAAAAAAGTGAAAAACTGCAGCTTCTTCATCAATGTTTCACAATCAGTAGGCAGTAGAAATGTTCACACTACCTTTATTTGAAGGGCCAGAATTTGGGGAATTCAGAGAGAGAATTGCTTAATAAATGGCTGTCATTTTGATTTATAAACAAGTGATCCAATAGGTGACAAGTGAAGGAAGGCAGTCTAGTATTGTCATTTAGGTTGAACTGTTCGGTAAGCAACACAAAATAGAAAGTGGAATGGAGTGTAGTTTTTAAAACAATTTGCCTCATGTGGCTCTGAAACATGGGCTGAGCTTAAAGACAACCTGAGAGTGCTTCTGATTCTGGATCTGTGTAAGCAAAATGTTAGATAAAATCTAACAGTTGACAAGTTTCCATTGCCAGCACCAGAAACATCTTTATACAGTATCTATCAGTCTTTGCATGGTTATTTCATTACAAGGTTGGTCAAACGCCAGTCCATTGTAGCACACAGTCAGACACACAGCCACATTTATTCAAAACATTGTAGTTATTAGTCAACCTACCCTGCCTATGTTTGGAATGTGGGTGGAAGCCTACAGTAACATATTTCTGCCATTCAAAACGTTTTTTGTTGCATTACTACATAAAATTGTTGTCTTATTTTGCAATCATTATTGCTTCATTTCTCAAAATATTTTTCTATTTCTCAAAGATATTGCTTGCTGCTGCTGGTAACATTGTGCATGTGTCTACTTTGATTGTATGAATAGCAACTGAGAAGAACTGAACAAATTTTATAGGTATACATTAACATAGGTTAGTATGTTTAGTGCAGATGTTTTAAAATCATCAGAGTGGTAGCGAAAAGCTAGAATTCCTGGCTTTCCTGGCTTTCATTGTCAGGGTCTGCATGGATTTTGCATGTTTTCCCCGTGAATTTATGGATTTGTATCAGTTAGTGTGCTTAACTGCAGATGATTATCTATTTTAGAAATGAGTACTGGAAATGTGTCACTAATACTTTTCAATTAAAACATTTCGTCCTCATGTGCTGGGAAGTAAATGAAATCCATCACCTTTATCCATTCCCAACCTGTGCCCCCATAGATTTGAGGTATGAACCAGATCACACTTTTTCAAAATATCAATAGCTGTTATTTGGATTGAAATTTACCAGACAAATTATGTATTTTTTTTGTTACTAATTGCGTGTAGCACACTCTTTTCTGACTGGCTTTGTGATTATTCCCTGCAAAGGACCAGCACACCGTCCACCATGTTTGCTTCTTATCTCACACCCAGTGCTGTTGTGATAATCACCGGCTCCATATGATCCTTCCCTTCAGCATATTTATTTTTTGTCACTGGGTTGCATGCTATGCATGTGTAATCCCCCTCACTAACTGTCACAAGATGACTGGAGCATGCACATGAACAATGATACCACAGCAGGAAGTATAACCAAATACTTTTATGAAATAACACAATACATTTTTATTTTTGTAGTGGTGTGAATAAACCTCCATAGAAATCAGCATATCTAGAGAAAACCAATATAAATGTAACAGAAGGTACCAACGTCACACAGGTCGTGACTTGAACCAAAGTCACTGAAGCCTTGCGACTGTTGTTTGACCACTTTGCTGCCATGCCTCTCCAATTTAATGGCAGTGCAAAAACGTTATTTTTGTAAAATGGTTCCTGAAAATGAAGCAAGTGGGAGGATGAAGCCTATTCTAGCAGTAAAGTTTTTAGCCTTTACTGCTAGAATAGGCTGCAGTCTAAAAAACTTTCTTGCTAGAATAGGCTGCAGCCTTACACGTCTTTCATTTTGTTAAAAGTAATATTTTGTATGTTTTTTTGGCTTATTTGCTAAAAACTTTGAAAAATCAAAACTTATGATAGTTGCTTATCACATTAATATTAACTGTGAGTCTGGGATTTAGGAAACAGAAAAGGATGGCTCTTTCTGGGCAGGAACTGGCAGTCCAAATTTATAATTTATAATAGTATAATATTCTGGTTGGGAGGCCTTATTGCACGGTGGATGTTGCTGCCACCTCACATTGCTAACAGCCTAAATTTGATTTTCAGTCTGGTTGCTTGTCCGTGTACTAGTTTTCATTTTCCTACTATATCTGCATGTTTCTTTGTGTAGTTCTCCAGTTCCATCACATCACAAAGAAACATATTTTAATGTAGTGAGTGTCTAGATTAGCTTGGTAAGAGTGAGTGTGCCCTGTGTTGGACAGCTGTTTTGCCAGGGTGATCCCTGGTTTAAGCCTGATGCTATCTTTATTTGCTCCAGTACCTCATAACTAGTGTTGAATCAGTACTAAAATTTCGACTTTGGTATTGATACCAGGTTTTGGACCTCAGTATTGGTACCAAAACTGTACTGAAACAAATAATGAATAACTCCCAACCTCATCGCACAATTGCATGCCTTCCAAGTGTGCTGCACAAATGTGTGTGTCACCTATTGCGCTGCATAATTACATGGCACCCTGCCAAGCTAAAACCTATGGCTTCACTTTGAATTCTCCAGTGCATTGCAGTTGAGGGTGGAGAGCCTTGTCCACTGCAAAGTGTGTAGTGTGTCAAAGGGGAATAGGTAGTTAAATCTTTGGTTATACTTCATACGTTGGGTGAAAGAGCCAGGAAGCAAAAATGATGAGCACACCAGTTTTTGGTACATGCAGAATTTTTTTCTAACTACATGGTGATACAAATGATAGATAGGTATGCAAAAATATCTTAAGTGCATCTGTTTATCATGTAGGTCACCCACTCACGGGAATGTTATACTCGTCCTCCCTTTGCAGCTTTTGTTCACCCCACCTTCTCACCCCCCAGCCCCTTAAAGCAAGTAGTAAAAAGCATAACTCTTTTTTCATCAGCAGAGTCACTTCCTCTGCTGTGCCATTGTCAGGTATGCAATACCTGGTAAGTGCAGACATTCCCTTAAGGGACTGCCCCCCCATGGAGTCTACAGTGTGCTTCTGTGCCTTTGCTACAAGTAGCTGTAGCTCCTTTGAATTCTCTGGTGCATTGAAAAGGGATGGGTGGGTTTTTGTTCCCCACGGAGTCTACAGCGCAATGGGGAATGAAAGAGTAAAGATCTGAACGTCTGTTTTTTATTGTTTACTTTTGGTGGTGAAATTACTGAAATGTTGGTAATGTACAGTTTTAAAAATTGGGTTTTTCGTTACTTTTCCAGTATTGGTACACCACACAACCCTACTCATAACTATGCAAATGTATAACTAGGTACAAGAAGCAGATGGAGGCACCAGTTATTGCCCTTAACTTCAAGATATTATTGGTAAAGAAAAATATGATTGGCATAAATACATTGCAAAAAACTATGTAAAGTTAAAATTATTTTTTAAAAGTCATTACAATCAAAATTAAAATTGCAAATAATATACAGAATATAGTAATGACATACAGAAAATAGATAGGCATACAGTATACAGTACACAGTATGGTTGTTCTAGTTTTCTTTCTTTATATTATTGGTTTGTTTACATGTTATATTTTTATATTTTGTTCTACAGAAAACGATGAGCTGCGCAAGGAAATAAGTAAGTTCATTTAATACTAATTTAAGATTTATGTAATAAATGAACAAGATACTTTTTTTTGAATCACTATAAAATAACACATTTTAAAAAGTTAAGGGACTCTGGATTATGGACTTACTCCTTAGCAGGGAGCAGTTTGCTCATCATACATCAAAATGAGCTCCCACAAGGCACAGTGATCGGCCCCATACTCTTCCCTATCTTTGCTAACAGCTTTAGAAGATCTGACAGCAGTTGTTTGCTGTCGGTTTTGCAGGTGATACAGCACTAACTGACACCTAACAATGTGGTGCATTTTGAGGAAGAGGCTAGAAGGATGCTGAGTTAGTGTCAGGAGCAGAACCTCCAGTTAAATGTGAGGAAGACAAAAGAGATGCTTTTAGGAAGAATGCTGAACTGGTGCAACCACTGGTTCTCAGTGAAGAACAAGTTGAGAGAGTTAGTAGCTTTAAATATCTGGAAACCATTTTGGATAATAGCTTTAAGTATAAAGAAAACATGCAATGCATCCACAAAAATGTCAATAGTGCAGCTATTTATTAAGAAGGCAGAGAAAAATGAATGTCTCAGCTAGCATCCCTTGGATCTGTTACACATGTCCTATTTAGAGCATAGTATCTTTCATTTATTGCCTAGTTCAGAGGACTTTCTATGACCAATAAAAACAAATTTAGAAAAATAATCCAATTGGAATCTGCGGATTGTGATCAGTAACAACTGTAACGTCAGTAGTTGTATAACAAAAAAAAAAAAAAGCAGGTAAGATTATAAAGGACCAGATACTCTGCTTGAATAGTTGGTTTTCAACTTTTACCTTCTAGGAGGCGAAATTTACTGACAGAATTTAAAACAAATAAAAGTAGAAATTGTTTTATACAGACTGTAAAAAAAAAAAAACTTTTAAATGGGACAAATTTAATTTTGTGAAAATAAATAACTATTATAGAATTCTGCTGTTTATGTACATATGTCATCAATTTTTATTTTATGTATGTATGTGTGTAGGATGGGCGCTAGTATTTTGCCGATTGGGTCAAAGCAAAGTTCCACTTGTGGACAATAGCAGTAAACTAAACTCTGCTCCACAACAACTTTGAACATACTATGGTCATCCAAGGAAATGACAGGTTGAAACATGGAAAAATTTTGGGGCGCCAACCTGGTTTAGTTGTTTAGTTAAGGATTTGAGCAAGAAAAAAAAAAAGAACATCGCTCGATGGCATCAAAAGAAATACAAAATGTGCACCTCAACAGCAAGGCTATGAAAATTAAGTGCTTCAAATGCAGTCAGGTATAAGTGGAGCTCCTTTGGTCGCTTGGGTAAGAAATGACACCTTCTTCCAGGTGGTCATGCTTTTATGGACCAGGGACCAGAAGGGCCAGAGTCAGTTGCCCTCATTTGGCTGTTCCTCTGTACTGTGGAGGAAGACAGTTAGTGACAGCACCCCCTCTTTGTCCAAGGTAGTATCACATACCTGGGAGGAACTCAGAGGGGGACCCTCTGAGATGCATGCATGACAATACATATGTGCTTATTTTGTGGAAGGCCCAAAGCTAAGTGATGTTTGGAGAGCCAGGCTGAAATGTAAATAAATCGGACAGTATGTTCTACAGGAAATAAGATCACTGTAATATTATTTTTTCATATCAAGGTCCCATGTGGGTGCTAAGATAACTAGGAGTAAAAAATTACTTACTCTCTTAACAATACTTTTACCCTGCCACCACTTTGCAGTCTTCAATCTCCTTCAGATCAACTCTTCTGCATAGGATGTAATCTACCTGTGTGCATCTTCCTCCACTCTTGTACGTAACCTTATGTTCCTCCCTCTTCTTAAAATACGTATTTACCACAGCCATGTCCATCCTTTTATCAAAATCCACTCACTATCCTCTGACCTTCTTCATTCCTCTCTTTGACACCATACCTACCCATCACCTCCTCGTCTCCACTGTTCCCTTCACTAACATGTACATTTCAATCCGCTCCAATCACCATTTTCTGTCCCTTGGGTACACTGTTCATCACTTCATCCAACTCACTCCAAAAATCTTCTTTCTCACCCATTGCACACCCAACTTGCGGTGCATATACACTAACAACATTCATCATCACACCTTCAATTTCCAGCTTCATAATCATTACTTTGCCTGACACTCTTTTCACCGCCAAAACACTCTTGACATACTGTTCCTTCAGAATAACTCCTACCACATTTCTCCTCCCATCCACACCATGATAGAACAATTTGAATTCACCTCCAATCCACCTGGCCGTATTCCCCTTCCATTTAGTCTCTTCACACACAATATATCAACCTTCCTTCTCTCCATCATATCTGCTAACTCTCTCCCCTTACCAGTCGTACTGTCAACATTCAAAGTTCCTACCCTCAGTTCCACTTTCTTTACTTTCCTCCTCTCCTCCTGCCTCCGGACATGTCTCCCCCCTCTTCTTCTCCTTCTTCGGCCAACAGTAGCCCAATTTCCGCCTGCACCCTGTTGGCTAACAGTACTGGTGGCGGTCGTTGTTAACCCGGGGCTCAACTGATCCGGTATGGAAATTTGTATTGTTGTCCGCATATTGATTTGGCAAAATTTAACACCGGATGCCCTTCCTGACGTAACCCTCCCCATTTATCCGGGCTTGGGACCGGCACAAAGAAATACACTGGTTTGTGCATCCCCTGTGGCTGGATTGTTGTTAACTAGTCATGTATAAATGCTAACTGGTTATGTGAGAAACTTTTGAAATTGCATTAGCACTGCTGAAATCTGTTAATTCTGTTATACGTTTGCATCAATAAGTTTAGATGTTTTTTATTTTTTTTCACATGACTATCTTATCTTTCTACAGAGGCTACAGGCTACATCTTAAAGTCAGGTACGTTTATATAATGTTTGTTTTTGTGTCTGATTAGTGCCAGTGGAAGCTGGTGAATGGAGAACAAACCCAGTTAAAAACCTGAATACTTAGATTTGCCAAGTGCTGATTACCAAATATAATGCACAAACTGTATTTAAGAGCCACCTTGTCAGTTTAGTATGTGGTCATCAAGGTATGGTACACTAGTATGCTGTATTTCTGTTCTCAAAACTGAGTTCTTGATTGGCTGTGAGATTTTATTTCCAAGGTGACCAAACGTTTGTAGAAACAGAAAGTCTAACATTTTGTTCCTGTCTAAGGTCACCACCAGGAATTTTGAAATTGACAGGTTGGAGATTTTGTTGGAATGGGTCACCAGGAAGTAGAATTGTAACATATATCACCTATATAACCAGTAGATATTATGTTGTGAACCCAGACCTGGGTCCCATAGATAACTCGTAGTAGGGCTGAAAGAAAGTTTTAAATAAATAGTCTAAATAAAATTAAGAGACATTCTGTCTGTTTTTTGGACTTAAGGTACTAGCATGGCTGACATGGAGAACTTTACAAGAGTCAGACCAAGGCTATCTGACTAGATAAGAAGCCTGGACTGTGAGTTTGCTGCCATCATTACAAAAACCATGGAGTAATTGAATTGTGGGATTTTTTTTTTTTTTTTGCTATGTAGATTTGAATTCCTCCCCTGCTGTGGTGTATGTGAAATTTGCAATAATTGCCCTTGTCTGTCAGGGTACTACACTTTCCAAGCACTTTATGCATTGGAAAGATGGTATATAAATGAAATGGTTCTAATATTTTCTTCCATATGCCTGCAACATATATGTTTCATTAATTGGGACCTTTAATGTGGCCCTTTATGAATATGTTTGTGTACCCAGTAGTGGATGGTCACTCAGTGCTGTACAGATAAGCTTTGGCCAAGACAACACCGTAATAGATCATGTAAGTTCAGTAATCCAGAGGGTAGGTGGTGTGAGATACGCCCGAACACCACCAGACAGACACCAATCCTTTATAAAAGCACATGTTTACTTCACCAAAGTCCCGCACAGCACACAGTGCTCCCGCACCAAACACCCCTAACACAGGCTTTCTTCCCAATGTCTTTGGACCACCTTTCCTCTGCTCATGGGAGCTTCGTTCTGCTCCCGCTCCCGACTCCAGCTCCCAGACTGTAGGAAGGTGGTCCCTTTTATGTTCACCTGGACGTGCTCCAGGTCCTGGAGTGGCGGAAGTTCTGCCCTTGCACCCGGAAGCACTCCGGGCGTCGCTGGAAGGATCTTCTCCCACCTTCCCAGGTGTGGCAGAAGTGCACAGCTCCCGGGCTTTAGAAGCCTTGGGACGCCCCCTGACGGCAGCCATGGGCCCCCACAGGTTTGTGCCTCCTTGCTCCATCCCCATGGTCCCCTGCTTATCCAGGGCGGTTGCCCCCTCACAGCCCGGGGGATGCACTGACTGCCTCCCCGTCTTTCTAGGCATCCAGGCTGGGTGTGGCCCCCAATCCTCCTGTGACAGTGGGTAATTTTAGAATGTTCATTTTGTAATAAGTGTTTATTCTCTATTATTGACTCAGTGTCTTTGAGGTTGAGTTATTATATAATTTAATTATTTTTATCAGTTTGAGGCATGTAGTTGTGTCCACTTACATGCTGTGTTGGTAACACATAGATTTAAGTGATAAGATCCAAAAAGAACAAGTATGATAGTCATGTCACAGTGACCCCATACCCTGTGTCAGTTCCAGAATTTGGCTCCCCATTTACCTCAGTTATCCAAAATTCCCTTTCATAGAAGTTTTGCTTCTAACATTTTACCTTTCTGCCCCTGAGCTGCTCAAACAGATTTATAAGTGGTTCTTCATATACTACTTCCAAAGTCATTATCAGTTAAGTTGCCCACTGGAAAGGGAAAGGGAAAGGTGCTGCCACCTATGTGCTTAACCAGCATAACTACACTTCTGTCCTAAACTTCCTAAAGGACTTTCCTGCATATTTCTGCACAGTTTAGGATTTTCAGAAACATTCTCTGGCTTTCTTAAAATATCAAGGTTACACTCAGTTAGGAAGTGATCTTACTACAGTACCCCTTTTTATTATTCAAGTCCGGGAAGAGTTCCAGGGAAAACCTAAATGGGCCTTCTCTGCATACAGCCCTCTGGTCGTACTGAATAACAAAGTCCACCTCACTTTTTGGAGGTAAAATATTGTTAGATAGTATTCAGATATGGTGGCTGTTGACATTTACACAGTTTCACTTTAAAATTCTTTTCTGAATATTCAAGAAATATTGACATTCACAATGGCAGTTGTTGGGGCATGAGCTCATTACACTTGTTAGGACATTCATTTGTGAGTTTAGCCTCACCCACTCAAAACTATTAGAATGTTAAATTTTCTGATTTGGGATCCATGCTGTGAGCAATGAAAGGGCTAAAGTTAGGCTTCTTTGTCAAATACCCGACTCATCTGACTTCTTATGTTTCTTTCAGAATGGGGGAGAATACCAAAATCATTTGGTGAGTGGTTGTCCTCCTTTGAGAATAAGAGTGGCTTAGTAATGTGACATATAAATGCAGATCAAAGGTAACTCTGTCTCATCTTTGACAAGACGTACCAGTTCTTATTGTTGAAGAAAATCTCTGTATGGTGACTTGTACACTTCATCAAATTAAGTTGTGTTGTATTTGTTTTAATTATACTGCAGCATTATCTGTTCTCAGTCAGGATCACAGATTTTGTATTACCTTTAGAATACTCAATGTAAGTTATAATCTGTTCTGATTGTTTCACCCCCATCTTTTCAGCTCATGTGACTTTGGACCCTGAAACTGCACACCCCTGCCTTGTCGTGTCTGCAGATGGTCGTTGTGTACAAAATCAACATAAAGATCAGAATGTCCCTGACACTCCACTCAGGTTTGACACCTGGCACTTTGTCCTGGGGAGGAAGAGTTTCACCTCAGGACGGCACTACTGGGAGGTGGATGTGAAGAAGAGGAATGACTGGTATTTGGGTGTCGTCAGTGAGTCTGCACAGAGGAAAGGACGAGTGAGTCTGAAACCTCAGTCAGGATACTGGATTGTGAGGCTGTATAGTGATGAGCTGAGTGCACTGACTGAACCTGAGACCACACTGCGATTGAGAGCAATACCCCAGAAGGTGGGGGTGTACCTGGATTGTGATGAGGGGCGCCTCTCATTTTACAGCGTGGAGGACCACTGGCACATCTACACCTTCAATGGAGGTGTCACTGGGAAACTGTACCTGCTGTTTGCACCTGGAGATGAAGGAGAAAAGCTTATGATCCTGCAGTCTGGAGAAGAAACAAACCACTCTGACCAGCACAGGGAGGTTGCTTAGTGGTACTGAGGAGCTGACCTGAACTGCTTTACTGCAACATTCAGGTGTTTTATAGGTTTTCTGCAATTCATCTGAAGCCAAGTGAGAAAATCCAACAGTTCTGAAAAGTAAGAAAATTTCAGTAGAGTTTTAAAATGTAATGTGTCTTCTGCTGGATTTCAGGGTGTTTCTTAAGTACTACAGAGACCCAGTCCAATGGGTATAATGTCAGCAGACAAGATACTGCATTATAATTGTATATTAAGGAGCACCACATTCTTAATATGTCATCAGGACTTCAGATATTTTTTACATGTGATTTTGTGCATTTGCCATAATAATGCATATTTTATGTTGTTACCCTTGTTCATGTTCAAAGTTAAATTTGGAGCTAATACCTGGTCTCAATCTCAAACAATTCTGTGTTCACCTTTCTTTTGTATGTGTCCCTCAAATAATGTCACACAGTTTATAACCATTTACCTCTAACCTGTTTTAATACAAAGTCTTATCATGTTCACTTCCCTTTATTAAAGAGCATTGTGTGGTTTTGCCACCTTCTTTTGCTGTTTAGTACTTACCTTTAATTTTTTATTCTGCAGATGATATTTCAGAATTACCATGTACTAATTCAAGCATAATTGAGCTTAACAAAAATATTTTATATGATAGAGTGCCTAAGATTGGCAAGGGTAGAGCGGAAGAAATGTTGGCAAGCATTGTGTTGCAGTAAGTTCAGACGTAAAGTTTAGGGTTGAGGAAGAACACAAGGCTGAGCTTTGGACAGAACATAATATGCCAACCAAGATGCAGAACCGTAAAGTGGATCTATCTTTGGTATCTTGTATGATTAGGAGACATACAGTACAGTAGTAAAGCTGCAAGTGAGGTAATATTGTGGAACAAAAGTTTAAAGCCTCCTGGAGAACTAAAGATGTAGTCAGTGAGAGGGAAACATGGACAGAAACTTCAGAGCTTTGATGGTAATGACAGGGGATTGGCTAGTGCTTTTAATTACTGTGAAAATCTTGACTTGTCATTTTAAATTATTTTTATTTTTTACAGATAACCTTTATTTCATATCTACCTTTTTGGTAGTGAACACCATCCCAAACCTTTGAACGGATGTTGATTTTAACAAGGGGTGGTTTCCAATTACTCATAAACAATCAACAGCAGGCACTTGGATTTCTGTATTTGTAAATTCTAAGTGCCTTATGAAATTCTACCCTCTGAGAAACGATGATATTTTTTATTGAAAGGAACTTTTCACAAACCACGTGACTCTGTTGAAGAGCAAACTCCACTCCTCCTAAATGCTGATTTGTGAGGTTTAACTGCAGGCTGGCACCATAAGTTCAATGCACTCGGTGTACAACAACCAGTTCAGTTGTCACATCTCATTTTCCCTCAATGTTGGGGAGGAGTGATGTTCAGTTGACTGATGGAGGAGAACATTGCCATATCACTTTCCGATGAGCTCAGCTGTATTTTAAGGATTTTACAGTTGATGGGCACTCAGACAGGGTCACACAGTGAGTGAGAGGCAGGGATGGAACTGGCACCTTGTGATTTAATTTTGTAACAGCCCACATTGCCTGCTTTATTTTTGGGAAATGACAAAGTAAAATTATAAATTTGACAGTATTGATTTTTAAAGAGAATGTCACATTCTTTTTGAAACATTTGCCAAAAAAGAACAGACTCAGCTGAATTTGAGATGACAGTTTCTCTGTACTCTGTACACATGATGTGTTAATACTACTATCTACAGTGCATATAGTGGCTTTTAATATCTATCCGTCTATTGTATATTCCCCTATTATCTGTCCTTCCGTTTGTGTATATCAGTGCAGTGCCTTTTCTATTTATCCACCTACCTATATGTGAATTAAAATGAAGTTTTGTTCATAAAGGTGCTGGAAGTGGCAACTTGTTGCATGTTAATCATGCAAGTAAGAATTCCCTTATACTCTATGAATATGACAGTAAAGTCCCAGAAAATGTACTGACCCTATGTAGCCTTTTTTTGTTTTTACAATGGTCTACTAAAAGGTTTCAGTCTATAATTATGTGATCATGTCAGAGTTTGAAAGGACCACAACGCCACTCACTCGGGTAGGGAATAGCAGAAGCGGCAGGTATTGTGCTTCAGTTGTTGCAGCTAGTATGAGCCGTGGCAAAGAAATGTTTAAACCCTTAAAAAGATGATCTTGTGCCACATTAAAAGTCAAACGTATGCCTGTATGTGTATTTGTATTAATATTGTTTGTAAGCTGCAGTTAGCATTACTGCCTCACTGATCCAGTGCCCTAACATTAAATCTTTATGTGGTCACCATTGGTGTCAGGTTAGCCTTTTTTGCCGTATCTGTGTTGGTTTTTCTCCATGTACTCCCATTTTTTTCCAGCATTCCAAAGAGGTACAGTTTATTTGAATCGACCTTCATGAATTGGCCTGCTTTAAATGAGTGTGGGCATTCATAGTGTGCTGTGAGGTGGACTAGTGCCCTGGCAAAGGCTATTTTGTATATTGCCTGCCCAGTGCTGCTTATGCAATAAATTGGAATCTAGAGGACTGAATATGTATGTTTATAGGTTTATTTAAAATATATTTTAGCTACCCATATAGCTGAATCCTTATGAAGGAGATTGCGAAGCTATTTTGAGTGTTAATGCTATAGAGTAACAAAACATCACAAGTATCGAACTTCAATACATGAAGTTAGATGGTTGTAAATGTAAATAAAACTATTTGCCAACCTTAAGGGGCACATCCTGTGTGAGGGTAATAAATGACTTATCAGGTAGATGAGCAAATCATCTCTTACAATATGTTTATTTATTTATTCAAAGAGTGCCTCCCTGGATTATAAATCCTCTTTAGGAAAGTGATTTTTGAGTATGGCTCTATATATTGTACTGCCAGCTATCAAGGTGCACTGTGAAATAAAAATATGAATCAGGCTGGTGCCCTTATCTCTTCCTTTAAAGAACCTGAATAACTCTAATGTGGGGTTTACCACTTAATATGACAGGCTTTGCTATTACATGATTATCAGATTTGCATTTGTTCATTTAATTTGGTGTGAATTTGATAATCATTACCTGGCTTTGATGTCTGATCAGTGGTCCTGTATGAAGAATTCAACATGTTGAACAGATTCAGTTTTATTAGATTTGGTGGGACTGCCTTCCAAAATTAAGAAAAGCCTTCATGACAGTATTTTAGGATCACAGAATTAGCAGCACACATTTAAAAACTCTGCTGAGAATGTTGCAAATAAAGTCACTTGTTTATTTATAAAAGGCAATAAGGACCAAATGATGCAGCAAAGAACAATTTCACCAAAATTAAGATGAGGTTGAAGTGACCTAAAAAAAAGAGCAATTTTGTCCTTATTTCCTCTGAGTAAGAAAACTCTTACGACAATTGTAATTGCCATGCTGAATGGACCAACATCCTGGGCTCCTTGCTGGGAAGGGAGACTGTAATCGAAGGACGGTGTCCTGACCAGGATCAGAATGGATGTTTTTCCTGGAATGGAGGCCTGTGTAGAAGGTCAGAGTGTGTCTGCTTTCCAGGGGTGTGTTTTCCTCCCGTTCATACAGTGGCAGCACTGTACTGGTGGAATTCCCATATGGATACCTGCAGAGCAGGCTGGCAATTGCAGTACCATGGGGACCACCCTGTCGGGGTTTGTGAGTGCTGCCAGGTGGAGCTGCGGGGGATTGCTATACCTTATTTGAAGGGCTTCTGCCTGACCCAGAATTGCTTTCAGTGTGCAAAGCTGTGGCACCAAAAGTGCTCCTGGGTCTGGCATAAAAGAAGCCGGCATTCCTGCACGAGTTTTCAGAGTATGGAGGAGGTAGATGAGACTACCTGCAAGATGTGGAAGGAGAAAGAAAAATCATTACTTAGCTGTGCAGCCTAAAAAGGAGGAAATTGGATCCCTGTGGAGGTATTGTGTCAAATAAACACTTTATATTTAAACCCAGGACTGTGTTTTGTAGTTGTGTCTGGGGGTTTGGGGCACTGCTGTGTCCCGTGGTGGTTACTACTGGCATAGTCAGTAAGATTTCCTGGTCATCTCTTGGCAGAGAACTGTTGAAAAATAAACAGGTCTAGGGTTCACTCACAAGAAATGCAACACAAGTAACAGGGTCACCAATAAAGTAATGGGGATAAAAAGTCAGTCCGGGAGGCAGCACATGTCCCTCAGACATCTATAAGTCTGGGAAAGTTTTGCAGAGGAAAATGAAAATGGCTGGCTGCTGCTCCGTGCCTTGGAAGGTGAACCACAAGTGCAGATTGAGCACCTTTTAGGGAACACGTTATTTGACCTCTGTGAAGACGCTGCTCTTGATATGCAGAACAAAGGCATGTACCGATGAGGGGCTGAAACCAAAGGGGAAAAGACTTAAAAACCCAAAAGTCTGCTAACAAAGATGTCAAGGCTGTGGGCCTTCTATTCTGTTTTGTAGTTTCTAGGCCAGAAAGCCATGACGTTTCCAAAGACTGGAACTGGGAGGACACCACTGCCAAAAGGCTCAGGGTGAGTGACTCTTTTCCTATTCACAGAGATAATGGTGAGTTACGGGTAAAATGTCTGAATCCCATCATTAAAACACTAGAGATGGAGCCAACTGGTCAGATAGCTGATTGTCCAAACTCCAACTCCCATCTTTCCTCCGTTTCCCTGACTCAGCATGTACAAAAGGAGTGTTTGTTAGCTAACTCTTCATGGGTGGATAGAAACACTTGAAATTCAGACCAAAATTAGATGAACCAACCAGAACTACAAGTCATCTTGTACAAACTGAGTGAACTGTTGCAGCTGGTGCAGGTAATTCTATCAGTCCTGAATACCTTGGACACGGCAGTGAGGGGCTCAAAGAAAGAGCAAGAGCACTGACAGAAATTGTTACAGGGTTCACTTTAAGTGAAAGGGAACTGTGTATTCATGCAAGCGTCCAAGTAGCTATAATTCCTACTGCAATTACAGAAATAAGAGGAACCCAGTGCCGCTGCATCACTGACACCTCTGAATCCTCCGTCATTTGTCCTTCCTTCAGTCATAACAATCGTATCGAGAAAAGTTGAGCTCCCCTTTACCTCATAGAGGGACCCTTTCTGTCAAGTTGTCAGAGAGAAAATTGGGGAGTTGGACTAAAGTAAGACTATCTCAGCAATAAAGGAGAAGTGGTCAAACCAGAAGACCTGGAGAGGTCAGGTGGACAAAAGTCTCTACCTACCTGTCCCTTTAACTCGGGGCAGACAAGGCCTAAAGAAGAGCAAAAAAAAAAGTGAATGGTCAGGAAGAAAAGACTATAGTGAAATTTCTAGTTTGCTTCAAAAGGAAAATGGGTTTACAAGGGAGATGTTTTGTGGGCCAGGACTTGGGACATCGCTGGTGGAATGCCACTTGGAGTGGTCCGAGACAACATTGGACATTAGCAATGAAAACAAGACTGTCTCAACTATTTGTTACCTGAAGCACTTACTAACTGTGGGGTTTTTCTATTTTGCAGAGGCACACTGTATGGTCACACAATTAAACATAACATCTTGAACCCAGCTAATCCAGTTAGGTTTGTAGGGGGTACAGAGCCTATGCCAGCAGCATCAGACACAAGGGTTAGGGTTGTGGTTCGTATTCTATGTATATTTTTTATGTGCTTATCCTCCTCATTCTTAGTGATCTGGCATGCACTTTGGGGGTTTTTGGAATTTCATTTTGTTCTTTTTGATTCCCCTGCCCACTTTAATTACTGTATATTTTGGGCTATTTTGGTTGCATTTTCTGTACTTTTTACAAAAGATCTCAAAAGGCTCAGGGTGAGTGACTCTTGAATTTTCAGCATTCATTGTTAGGGCAGCATCCTGTATTGTTAGAGGTGTCTCAGAGGTCTTGACCCGCAGGAAATGATGCGATGGGTTAAACTTGTCTTCCAAATGTTCACTTCCTCATCCGAGGTGCGAATAACAAATCCCTTCTTGCTTATCACTTTTTGATGAAAATTTTCAATATAATCAATGTTTTCTGGTTCTGGCCTTTGCTCTTACATTTTTTGACTTCAATTTTTGTCTTATCATTTTGACCACTTTCTTTCTAAATATTTCTCTCCCGGCAGTGGTGTAGCTAGCTTGCTGAAGACTCCTGTGCAGTGCCCAGAGGTGGGCCAATCCTGTCTAGCATAACTGTTAGTAATTTATTCGAAACTAGATCTACTAGAAGCTGGCTCTGTGCAGTGGTGTCTGTGACCATGTCACTATCAGATCACACGTCGGTGACAAACAAACCAGCTCTCTAAATGGAATTTGTAATAATTTTTTTTATCGCTTTATTACAGCTGCTGTAAGTTATCAAAAATCAAATGAATTGCGGGAATGGAATGTGGGAGGTGTGGATAGTAGTAGTAGTACATAAATACGTATATATAAAATGTGGACACACTTACTTTTCCAAGACAACTTTGTGAAGGAAGATGATTAAAATGTAATGTTAAGTTAGATAGAAAGTAGAAACGTCTGTGCTATAAAATGAAGCAATTTCAATTTGTGACAAATTAAAATGACAACACTGGCTGAGAAGATACTACTACACAATTGACTTGTTTTACACAAGTTCTGAGAAAATGGACTTCATAAAAGTGGCGATACTCACAAATCCTCACAGTAGTGACAGTAATAGGAGTAGATTCATACCTGGTGGCATTGATTGTGAACTATCTTACAGACAGACCTCAGTATGTGCGACTTGGGAACTGCACGTCTGACATTGTGGTCAGCAACACAGGAGCGCCACAGGGGACTGTACTTTCTCCGGTCCTGTTCAGCCTATATACATCGGACTTCTAATACAACTCGGAGTCCTGCCACGTGCAAAAGTTCACTGACGAGACTGCTATTGTGGGCTACATCAGGAGTGGGCAGGAGGAGGAGTATAGGAACCTAATCAAGGACTTTGTTAAATGGTGCGACTCAAACCACCTACACCTGAACACCAGCAAAATGAAGGAGCTGGTGGTGGATTTTAGGGGGCCCAGGCCCCTCATGGACCCCGTGATCATCAGAGGTGACTGTGTGCAGAGGGTGCAGACCTATAAATACCTGGGAGTGCAGCTGGATGATAAATTGGACTGGACTGCCAATACTGATGCTCTATGTAAGAGAGGACAGAGCCGACTATACTTCCTTAGAAGGCTGGCATCCTTCAACATCTGCAATAAGATGCTGCAGCTGTTCTATCAGACGGTTGTGGTGAGCGCCCTCTTCTACGCGGTGGTGTGCTGGGGAGGCAGCATTAAGAAGAAAGACGCCTCACGCCTGGACAAATTGGTGAGGAAGGCAGGCTCTATTGTTGGCATGGAGCTAGACAGTTTAACATCTGTGGCAGAGCGACTGGCACTGAGCAGACTCCTGTCAATCATGGAGAATCCACTGTATCCACTGAACAGGATCATCTCCAGACAGAAGAGCAGCTTCAGCAACAGACTACTGTCACCGTCCTGCTCCACTGACAAGACTGCGGAGATCGTTCCTCCCCCACACTATGCGACTCTTCAATACCACCCGGGGGGGTAAACGTCAACATTATATAAAGTTATTGTCTGTTTTTCCCTGTCTCGTACTCTCCACCTTGCTTTTTTTTTTTACTTGCATTGCGTTTTTATTGCTCTTTAATTAATATTGTTTTTATCAGTATGCTGCTGCTGGAGTATGTGAATTTCCCCTTGGGGATTAATAAAGTATCTATCTATCTATCTATCTATCTATCTATCTATCTATCTATCTATCTATCTATCTACATAAATGTCCATATATGGACATAATGAGACACAGCTGATGGTGTGAGTAGTGAAAAAATACAGTACTTGAAGCAGGACCAAACAATGTAAGTAATTTCATGTAAATGTATATGCGAGGTAGGAGGGGTACTTGGGTGTAACAGTGTATTAGGGGATGGGATTCAGAGTTTTTATATAATTCACCATTTTATGTGCAATAAAATTGTTCTGAACCTGGTACCCTGTTTGGAGACATTTTGGATAGGGGAGGGGAGCCATGGTGCCAAATGAAGTAAGTATTTATTCTTTGTGTTATCAACATGCAACTTTAGACTGGCACAGTTGACATGTCTAGGAATGCCTGTGAGGTGAAAAAACTTCCCTGGCATTACTTGTACATGAGCTTTAACTGAAAACAAAAATCTGAAAAAAATTACTGTATGTGCCTGTTTTTTTTTCCTAGTTGTACCAGCTGTTTCTAAATAAAGGGACTGTTTAAATTTGACACAAACACAGATCCTATCACATTTGAGAAGTTATCTGTCAGGTTTTAGTGAAAAATGGACTGTCCTGCCTTTATTTTTTGAATAACAAGGACTTATTTTGGGGTAACCCCTCTCAGGTGGATATTGTAGAAAAATGCCCCCAGGGTGTAAGGGATTTTAAAATGAAGGTGAACTTTTAAGGACGGAAAACAAGATTCTAGGAAGGACAAACCCAGCTTTCACTGAAGAAGTCAAGTTTGGTGTTAATTGGGGTGTGTGTGTGTATGAGAGTGCGGTGAGTTTTTTTAAATTTTTTGCAGGGGTTGAATAGAAGGTGGAGTTCACAGTTATTTTCTTTCTTTGTGAATGTAGATTTGATTGTAATGTATTCTTACTGAGTTAGAAGCGAAGGGTTGTGATTTGTGTGTGGTTCTTATATTCTTTTGTTGGTATAAGGTGCTCCAGTTCTTATTAAAAAAAAAAAGGGGAATTTTAAAGGGATTTATTGCATTTGTTTGTTACAGTGAACTAATTGTTCAGACTCAGACCGGACCTAACCGGTAGGAAAAAAAGGTGGAGGCAGCTCCTGTTGGACAATTCTAGTGGTTACAATATTAAAGCTCAGATGTAATGAATATGATGCACAGACTGTATTTTAGCTCCTTTTCAAGAAGACTAAGGCTGCATTTTTGCACTGAAGAATAGTTTTGATTTTTTTTTCATCAGTTTAGACTACCCATGGTCACTTCTCACAGGGAACTGACCGACATGTCAGGAATACCTCAGTTAAGCTTCACTCTATCATGCATGCTGTGCAGGACCTAATAACTGACCGAGGAAGTGCTATATCCAGGTTTCGTATGGTGTGGGTGCATAGACATATAACATATTGTTACCAAGATAAAAAGACAATTTGCACCAGTGTCCTTTTTCCCAATGTAATCGGGGCACTTTAATGCACTCATATTGCAATAAGGGCACCTAACAAGAATGAAGCTGCTTTTGTTAACCACAGGTTATCTGTTATATCAAAGTTAAACTGACAAACATGGTATAATATGCATAAAAAGGCAGTTGTTATTCGCAGATTGAAATCAGAGAGGGTACATGTATTTTTTTTCCTCCTCTCGTTTAACACACACTCTGTCGGTGACTAGCGATCTGCTTCATCGCCACAGATCAGACCTTTTTTATTTTTTTTTTACTTCACCCACAGTGTGTCTGGAACTCACGTCATTTACAGCATCAGTAACACGTTGCCATTCAGTACATTTGTGCTTGTTGATGACACCCGTGCTTAGGGCACCAAATAAATGTTTTTTTGCATGCCTCTAATTTAGAGACGAGAACTTCTGTCTCTCACTACTGGATGTGTCATGTGGCTACCAGCCAATGAAGGTCTGCAGCATTGCGACTGCGTATGTATGAGGTTGACTAGCGTGGGTCATACAGTATGTGGTTGTTTCAGGGTGGAAGTAGGCGAGGTTTGAGGCATATGAAGGAACGCATATTTACAAGAAGAATGTGATTTATAAAGAGTAAATTGCATAGAGATATGCATATGCCTGGATTTATAAATCATTAATTCATTTTTTTTTTTACCAATGCAATTTTGTTTTTAGCGTACAGTACATGTATTTTCATGCAACGTTTTATAAACGAGGCTCTAGGGCTTTGACTGTGTCTGACTTTGCTTTCTCTGTTATAACTAAGCATAGACAAGAGTTTAATTTTCTCAGGGATGTTGCTGACTGAGGTTTTTGTATTCCTGTTCTCCATTGTCAACAGCTATAGCTCAACAACAGAATTAGACACACAGAATACAATTAGGATCCTTCATGTCAATTTGAAATTTCTTTGTTTTACTCTATGTTTAAACTAAAGCATTTTTGTGTGTCTGTGTGTGTATTATGTATTTTATTTTTTTTTAAATTTTATTTATAATTTTATTGTAATAATTTATACAAATCAATCAATTTTTTACAAATAATAAGATTGAAAAAAAAAAACAAAGAAAACAAGTCGACCCCCACCCCTGAGAGAGAGAGCATGGCCAACAGAGTAAAACTTAAGGCTTGTAGACATACCTAAATTGATGAGTTTAATAGGCCAGTAGAGATGAATGAAGAAGAAAAAGAGATGCAGAGATAATTGCTTCCTCGGTGCTTTAAGAGCTTATTCTAAAATTTTATTGATTATATCCTGCCAGGTTTTAAAAAACTTCTGTACAGATCCCCTAACTGAATATTTGATTTTTTCCAATTTCAAATAGTATAAAACATCAGTTACCCACTGACTTAAAAGAGGAGCATTAGGATTCTTCCAGTTTAGCAAAATAAGTCTTTGTGCCAAAAGTGTAGTGAATGCAATCATAGTTTGTTTGTCCTTCTCCACTTTAAAACCATCTGGAAGAACACTGAACACAGCTGTTAATGGGTTAGGAGGGATTGTGACCCCAAGGCTGTCTGAAAGGCACTTAAAAATTTTTGTCCAAAATGATGCTAGTTTGGTGCAGGCCCAGAACATGTGACCCAGTGAGGCAGGAACTTGGTTGCAGCGTTCGCAGGTTGGATCTTGCCCTGGAAACATTTTGGACAGTTTTAGGCGAGACAGATGTGCTCGATATATAATTTTGAGTTGTCTAATTGTATGCTTTGTGCATATGGAGCTCAAGTGAAGTCTCTGCATTGCTGTTTTCCACTCCTTTTCTGATATATTGATTAAGAGATCTTTTTCCCATTGTCTTATTGGATCTTTGAAAGGGAGGGACTGTAAAATAATTTTATATGTTGCAGAGATGGTGTCAAAGTCCTTGAAATTGAGCAGTATTTTTTACAGCATGGACAAGGGTGCAAGATGAGGAAAATCGAGCAGGTTCTGTTTAACAAACCTCCTAATTTCAAGATAGTGAAAGAAATGTGTAGCTGGAAAATTAAATTTGGAATGTAATTGTTCGTGGGATGCAAAGATATTGTCTATATAAAGATCTCTGAGCAATTTAATCCCAAATCTTTTCCAGGTATTAAAAACTGCATATGTTTGTGAGGGTTGAAAGAGGTGGTTCTTTTGCAGAGGTGCCACAGATAAAAGCTTCTCCATCTTAAAATGCTTTCTGCATTGGTTCCATATTCTGGGTTATTAGTATATTTGCGATAACTTGCATTTATTGGGGCACAAAGCAGGGAATATAAAGAAGTACTGTAGGATTTTATTTTTATTGTGGACCAAGGCCTGTGTATGTTCATTTATTTGTGTCCAGGTTTTTATGGCTTGTATGTTTGCTGCCCAGTAATAAAACTTAAAGTTAGGTACAGCCATGCCACCTTCTGCCTGAGGTCTTTGTAAGGTCGCTCTTTGGATACGTGGATGTTTTGAGTTCCAAATAAATGAGGTTATGGTTGAATCTAATTGCTTAAAAAATTATTTATTGATATATATTGGAATGTTTTGAAATAAAAAAGAAGCTTAGGAAGAATATTCATCTTAACAATGTTAATTCTTCCAGCTAGAGTGAGTTGAAGGGTTGACCATCTATGCAAGTCTTGCTTAATTTTTTCCATATAGATGGTGAAATTTTGTTGATAAAGAGCTTTATATTTACTTGTGATGTTTAACCCTAGGTATTTAAACTGATCTGCAATGATAAAAGGGAAGGTGTCCAATCTAATACTGTATTATACTGTATGCTTGACAATTCACTGGAAAGATTACATTTTTATTCAGATTAAATTTTCAGTTTTGACAAAAGACTAATACCTTTGTTTAAATGCTGTTGGGTTTTGCCCAGCCTTATGCAGGTATATGAGTCATATGGGCTGGCAAGGTTGTCATACCCTCCTCTCTAATGAATGGGATTAAAGTGAAGCTTGATATGCACCCAAATTTTCACAGTTTTGACAAAAGATGGATAGCTTTCTTTACATTGCATTTGGATTTTGCCTGGCCCAGCACGGGTATGTGGATCAAATGGACTGGCAAAGATATCATACTTTCATATACAAGGAGTGGGAATTACTATGGAGTTTAATGGGCACCGTTAAGGGTTAAATGCCGTTGGGCAGCACTTATTTTCTTATTGGCGCTGATTCAACTGGAAAGAGAAAGTGAAAGCGTAACACAAACGGTACAATTAACCTTGATTGTTTATGTCGGAAATTTCGGAGAACTCTGCTCCTAATTACTCGATACTGGACCACCCCGGCAAAGGTGGCGGACCCGCTAATGTCCTGACTGACCCGAGGCGAAGGTTCAAAGGAGCTGCAGCAACAGACGAGCGTGGACGCCGAGGGAAAAAGGTGCGTGTGACACGGGCGACCGGATTAAAGAAAACACCTGTGTGTTTAAATAACTAATTTGTGGAATTTACATGCTAACGATCGTTTAAAGGTAACGCAGCAGCTGTTACAAGTTTGGTGAAATTAAAAAAATAGACATGTGCAGATCGGACAGGCCGAGGTAGGGAGACGCCTCGACGTCACCAAAGGGATTCGGCTGACTGGTACACGTGACAATCTGCCCTCGTTTTCAATTCCTCTTTATTTCTTTTACTGCTTTTATATTAGCTTAGATGATAGCGATGTCCTCCCAAAATGCATTATTTTAATTTTATTAATTATTATAAAGGCACCTACTGGCTAAATGCGCAAAAAAGAATTTAGGGAACAACGGGAAAACCGATAAGCAGACACCTCGAGCCTCATTTAAAGCGAGTAAAAAAAATCTGGATTCTTAGTAATCTGTTTGTTATCATGGCAACTTTTATTTTATTTGTTTGTGTAATGTACAATATCGCTGTTTTAGGAAACTTTCAGAAATAAGTATTTATGGGATGAGTTTATTAAATTGTTTTTCTGATTAAACGATCCGACCGGCCGTCCCATTCCTTGTGGTTTGTGTTGCTTTCACTGAGCTCCCCAGTCCAGCCTTAACGTCAACTTGTCTTCACTGTACTGGGGTCTCCCAAAGACCTGCATGTTAAGATGACTGGAGATGCTAGACTAAGTATGAATGAGTGTGAGTGGGTGTGTGTGAGTGTATCCTGTGATGGACTGACATCACTTCCACAGTTGGTTCCCATCTTGCGGCCACAGGCCATTATGATAAAAAGCCTGAAATAAACCAAAAACAAAAAATAGAACTCTTCAAATAATTTTAAGATAGGACTTGTGCAGCATGAGGAAACATCAATAATTATGTTCACTTTACATATAAGTGGCAATATTACAATATGTGGAGTGGTTTTTATTTAGCTGAACTTCAAGGTGTTATTTAGGTATATTTATAGAATGGGTTAAAGAAAGAAAGCAAAGGTTTATGTGTTTTTAAATGGTGACCCTGTTGTCATTGCTAGCTGTCCCATCCGTCATCCACACTGCCTCTCTATCAATGACTCTGCCCTCATGAGTTGAGAATTTGTTCATTTTGGATCTGATTGAATTGCAGAATTGTGGTAACTCCTTGCTGGGTTGTGACCATGAATGCTGTCATGTCTGACTTGTCAACTTAGTTCAAAGTGGACAGTCTGTAGCACTTAAACTATGAAGAAAACCTGACAACACAGGAGTTAAACAACAACCCTTTGATTTCCTTTTGTGTTGCGCTGCACTTCCACTCTTGATCAAGCCATAGCCTGAAAAAGCACACAATACTCTTTAATATATTACAGTAGATATTAGCAGCATGCGTCCTTACCTGGCTAAGTCATGATAAGCTGTGGTCATATTGTCTGCTAGCGCAGCTTCCGTCTCTTGAAATGTTTGTCTTGATCTAACCTAGCAGGTGGCAGTGGTGTGCAGACTGTAGCACAAAGATAAAAACAAACCCCAGGATTACAAAATTGGGTTCCAAAGTAACTATCTTATCCATACAGTCCTAGAGAGCAGCCATGCAAAATTTGTCTCAGATCAGTCAAAGGGTGTAGGACCATATAGGGAACAGACAGAGAGTCATTCATTTTTATATGTTGTTTCTAATTGTTTCAAATTGCCACATTGTTTAGAACTGCTGCTTTTTGGCCTCATCAGACTGATTTAAAATCCCCCTCCAAAAACAGTCAGCACACACTCACAATCATTCATAACAGGATCATTTAGAACTGCCAGATTGTGTTGTCACACATGTACCTGGGATGTGCCAGGAAGGCTTTGAGAAAAATCTAATATGGATGCAAAAATAAATAGGTGGCACACTGTAATATCTAATGAATAAGATTTACTTTGATGTTTGAAGGGCACTGTAGAGGGTTAGAAAGCATATGGACACCCTGAGCTTCACAATTTCAAGAAAAGACAGACGTCTTTGTTAATTTGCATTTGAGATATGCCCAGCCCAACACATGTAACTGAGTCAAAAGTACTGGCAATGTTGGCACAGTGAAATAATGAAATGAATGAGATTTACTGTGTAGTTTAACGGGAACTGTAGAGGGTTAAATACCATTGAGCCTCCCTAATTTTCACAGTTTTGACAAAAGACGGATACCTTTGTTTAATTGCAGGAGGGTTTTTCCCAGACCAACACAGGTACAGTATATGGGTCAAATGGACTGACAAAGTTGGCCTACTTTCATATGTAATGAATGGGATTTAATGCGATGTTTGATGGAAACCGTAAAGGGTTAAATGTCATTGGGCCTCACGAATTTTCAGTTTTGACAAAAGACGGATACCTTTGTTTAAACCCTATTGGGTTTTGCCCAGCCCTATGAAGGTATATCAGTCATATGGACTGGCAAGGTTGCCATACCCTTCTATCTAATGAATGAGATTAAATGTGAAGCTTGGTATGCACTGTTAAGGGTTCAATGCCATTGCCATTGCCGGACATGTACCTGGGATGTGCCAGGAAGGCTGCCCTACTTTGAGAAAAAATCCAATATGTTTGCAAAAATAACTTGCAACCTGCAAACAGACAGTAGCCAGTCTGGAATTTTAATGCAGGAGTTGTCCAGTATCAAGATGGGAAAAAAAACAAGTTTTGGAAAGCTTTAGGACGTGTTGCTGTCAAAGATAATATTTACTTAGCTTTTTGGTTCAGTAAAACTAATGTTTAGACCTACTGGGTTAAAATGATTGAATATTGTAGCAGCCTGTCTCATTACCTCAGTAAGTAACATTCACAGACAAGTAGCACTCACTCATCCTCTTTTTAAATTCATTGATACAATTAATTAACAACATCATCAGAAAAATGTCATTTGGTGAAAAAGAAAAGTATAACTAGGTATCATCTGCATATGACTAATAATAAATGATTTCTATTGATAATTCCTATGGAAGCAAGAAAGTGAAAACAGTAAAGGTCTGAGTTCTGAGCCCTGCAGGACACCATATTTACTGTCCACTGCCTGAGAGCCCACTGTACCTTTACAGCCCATGTAACTGAACAGAGTAGTCAATAGTTTCACGTAAGTCTAAGAACATAATTCATTTTGAACTACCTTTATCGGAGGACATTAAAATGTCATTTAAAACACAGGTTAGTGCTGTTTCTGTACAGTGTCAGTGTAGACTGGTGATGTATAAGAAGAATAAGTTGAACAGCAACTACTTTTTCAAGTATTTTAGAAAGATATACTATGAAATTGAAATAGGCCTATATCTGTTAAGTGTGTGTAGGTCGGACTCTGATTTTCTTTTATTACCAGTCTGATAACCAACACTTTTTGTGCGTCAGGAATGGTGCCATTCAGTAATGAACTGTTGATAAGGCTAAGAATGGGTGACGCGAGATCCACCATTAAGTTTTTCACCATATTTGTTGGGACTGAGTCTAAGAACAGGTAGTAGGTTACATTTTAGAAATTAAAGTTATGATTTCATTTCTGTTATCAAGTGGTACCTTGAAGGTCATTCTTAGGATAAATAGGAGAAATGATTTATCGTTGCTGCGGTGGGTTGGCACCCTGCCCAGGATTGGTTCCTGCCTTGTGCCCTGTGTTGGCTGGGATTGGCTCCAGCAGACCCCCGTGACCCTGTGTTCGGATTCAGCGGGTTGGAAAATGGATGGATGGATTTATCATTGTAAACTTGAGTGAGTGTGACATTTCTATAAGAAGTTCCTGTTTTTTTCTGGCACATGTGTTGCCTTTTTATAGTTAAAAGTCTTATTCTGTCACTTTTTCAGAGATGGAGCTCAGAGTGACACTTGAAGCCCTTTTTCTGATGGCTGTCTTTCATTTCCCAGGATGTCAACAGGAAGGTGAGGATGACTTCGTATTATTGACACATGTTGATGGTGACCTATCTGTGTTTAATCGTGCAGTAAAATAAAGGTTTATTTCACTGTTTTACAAATTAATTAATTTTCATTAAAATTATATGAAAGGACACAGCAAGGATTGAATCAATTAGTAACTGATCTACCTGTCATAAAAAGTAACTCGAAATTGCAAACAGGTATGATGAGGTGTTGTGTAGTATAATAAAATTATTAAAATACTGTATGGAATTATAATGTGCAGGATTTCCATTTATGTTTGCCAAGTGTTTTAAGTGTCAAATAAAAACAAGAATAGAGATTAGTGGGAATTAGAGGTCAAACATGAATGTATTTCTTATTTCTTCCAGTAGTGACAATATTAAATAAATAAACAAACCATAATATCATGTCTTCTGAATTATTATGGGCCTGTACAGAAATTAGTGCTGGATTTAGAAATGTTTTAATAAATAGATAGATACTTTATTAATCCCAATGGGAAATTCACAAGTAATGCAATTTGTTAGTTTCAGTTCAATGCACTTAAAGGTTAGACAAGGTCATAATCCCAGTTTTTGGGCAGTTGGCATTCATGTTTACTTCTTGGGCAGAGGGGCAGTTGCAGACACACCACCAGCTTATGTTTGTTGGTTGGGTGGCTTAGCCTAAAAAATGATTCCGGTCCTACAACATTTGTGTAATGGCAATCAAGCCTGATACAGGCATTGGGAAGCTGGAACGTTTCATAAATTAGGTAGATATTTAGAATCAAAGATGTCAAAAACCTCAAAAAAAAATATTCAAGGTGTCAGAGGGTTTAAGATGACTGTTTCCTAACAATGACTTGGCAGCTTCAGTGTGAAAGGAGGCAGGGAATATGGCAACCTGTTATAAAGGTAACTTTAATTTGTGAACTATTAACAGTTACCACTTCCAGAAGTTATACATTTCTATCTTTTTTTTCTTCTTGCTCTTCTAAAATTTTCAATTTCTTCTTTAGACACATTTGAAATTATTGTCCCTAATAATCCTGTTGTTGGCGTTGCTGGGAAATCTCTCATCCTCCCGTGCCGCATCTCTCCGACTTTAAGTGCAGTGGACATGGAGATCACTTGGTCAAGAAACTCAGAGCTTATATACGGCTATTCAAGTGGAGCGGAGAAGTTCGATGATCAGTATTGGAAGGGCAGGGTGGGACTGTTCACGGATGAGCTACAAAATGGCAACGTATCTCTGAGGTTACAAGATGTGCGAGTCTCTGATCTGGGCTCATACACCTGCAATGTCCTGACATCGACTTATTTCAGAGATGGAACGTTTGCATTAGATATTGTAGGTGAGCAGAAATAATGTTTTTGGGAAACAGATTAAGCCTTTTGACGCTTTTTAAATTAAATTCTATCTGACCTAACATCAAGAGGACATATTGGGTCTTAAAACGATGTAGTCATGTTATGTAATTAGTGTCTTTTCACCCTTAAAGCAGAGAACCATTTGTGATTTCAGCCTACCAGCTACCAATGAAAGAGCTGTTGTTGTTGATTAAATTATTTTGTGTATTTGGGACATTTCTGAATATACTGCATTGTTTTTAAATGAATGTTTTATTTTAATTCAATGTGTTATTGACTCTGGTCCCAAGTATCCAGGCCTGAATCCCTAGTCACTGTCTGTGTGGAGTTTGCTTGTTCACCCTGTGACCATGTGGTTTTCCTCTCATCCCAAAGACATGAAAGTTTATCTAACTGGAGACTCTAAATTTACCAAGTTTGAGAGTGTGTGTGTTCTGAGATAAACAGGAATCCTATCTAGAAATGATGCTTGCCCTGTGCCTGATACTGCAATGATAGGCTGTTGCTCTTTTTAAAGATGTTGATGAAGAAACAAAACCAGAAAAGAAATGGAAATTCTTGATAGTTTTGTTCATTTATGTATGCAGTAATTTCATAAAAATATGCACTCACTGAAAAAATTATTAGAAACACCTGTACACCTGCGTATTCATTATATTCTCTAATCAGCCAATCACGTAGCAGTATCACAATACATAAAATCCTGCAGATGCAGATTAGGAGCTTCAGTTAATGTTGACATCAAACACTAGAATGAGGGAAAAATGTGATGCAGTGATTTTGACTGTGGCGTGATTGTTTGCACCGGACAGTCTGCTTTGAGGATTTCTGTAACTTGTTTTCTTGTTCAAAAGTCCCCGGCGTTTACTCAGAGTGGTGCAAAAAACATCCAGTGAATGGCAGTTCTGTAAGTAACACCTAATTGATAAGAGAGGCTGGTGTGAGGTGACAGAAAGCTACGGTAACTCAGATAAACTCTCTGTACAATTGTGGGGAGCAGAAAAGCTTTCTGAGTTTACAAAACATTTAGCCTTGAGACAGACGGGCTACACGAGCAGACGAGCACATTTATGTTAGGCAAGAACAGAAAGTTAAGGCTGCAGTGGGCACAGGGTCACCAAAACTAGACAGTTGAATACTTGAGAAATGTTGCCTGGTCTGGTCTGGTGAATTTTGATTTCTGCTAAGGCACATAAATGGTGGGCACCGATAGCATGAATTCATGTACCCAGCCAGCCTAGTGTCAACAGTCCAGTCTGGAGGTGGTGGTGTAATAGTTTGGGGAATTTTTTTCTTAGCACACTTTGGGCTCATAAATTCCAATAAATCATCACTTGAATGACACAGCATATTTAAGATTTGTTGCTGACCTTGTGCATCCCTTCATGGCCACAATTTATCCATCTCCATATGGCTTCTTCCAGCATGATAATGCACCATGTCATAAAGCAATGGGCATCTCAAACTGTTGTTCAAGAACATGGCAATGAGTTTAGTGTTCTTCAGGGGCCTTCCCTTGTCACTGGATCTGAATCCAATAGAAGACCTTTGGGATTTGGTGGAACGGAAGATTTGCGAATGTGTAGCTGAAAAATGTGCAGACATCGTGTGATGCAATCTTGTCAATGTGGACAAAAGTCTGAAAGGAATGTTTCGAACATTTTGTGGAATTCATGTCATGAAGAAGTGGGGCTGTTTTTAAATGGAGACCCTACTAAGTATTGATATAGTGCTCCTAATGATTTGATTAGTGAGTGAATACACACACACACAGACACATATGCGTACACATACAGTATACATATGTATATATATTTCAATAAAACTCTCTGCTTTAATGCTTAAATAATGTTTACTATTTAAGAAAAATGACATATCAGTAGCAGTTGGTGTCTTGACATGACTAGATAGTCTCGTTTCTCTTCATTTCATAATATTTTAGAGTTAAGCCTGCCATTGTAAAAGCACTTTGAGCTACATCATTTGTATGAAAATGTGCTATATAAATAAATATTGTTGTTGTCTTTTGTCTTTATTTCCTCTTTTCTAGGATTTGGAGAGGAGCCTCGTCTTTTTCTGGACAGCCCCCCAGGAAATGAAATTAAATTGAAATGTGAATCACAGGGCTGGTTTCCTAAGCCAGTTTTAAGATGGGGAACACTAATGGGCCAGGACTTAACAACACGTGCTGACACTACGGAGAATGAGGACAAACTCTCCCTGGTTGGAGTGAGCAGCACACTTTGGGTGACTGAGAGGGACAGACATGGAGTCATCTGTGTAATTCAGCACAGTGAAACAAAGTCAAGCATTCAAGCACAGATTGAAATTGACGGTCAGTAATTAATCTGCTGTCCCCGATCTTCCTTCTTATCACAATGTCATGGAAGTACTGAGTGTGTCGTCTACTTTTACTTTGCGTAATGAGGTGTGTGAGATTCTGTTGCTCACCTAATGTTTGCTCCCATGTGTAAACTCGGCCTCTGCTGCTTTGATTTAAGTGACCACAAAGTCTTCACACTTAACTCAATATACATGTTCCATACATCAGAATAAAGGAAAGACATTTCTCTGTCACAATATTTACATCTGGAGAAGAAGTTGTATGTTTGGAATATAAATTTCAGCACATTAAGTTCAATTAAGTTTTTACCAAAAATATACTTCATACTGTACTAGCACAAATGCTGCAGTAAGCTTCTGAACACCATAAAAGTGAGGCGCAGTGTATCAGCAATAGCCAGAAAAAATGGTTATGAAATATCCACAGGTAACAAGTCTATGTTTATTATTTTGAAGTATAAAAAATGACTGTATTATGAAGATGCTTTACTGAAAAAACTAATTGCTAGATATCCAACCGAAGGCCAGTTATTGTTTTTTCAAAATGTATAAATAATTATCATAAAAGAGCTATGTTGTGAGAAGAAATTACAGCAGAATAAAGTTGCACATTCAGTATTTTGCTGATCTCTTTATTTTATACTTTTTTAGATTTTCCTTGTCTGGACAAATTACAAAGTCACAATCATAAAAAGTCCTGTCATTACTCTTCACAACTCAAGTAAACAGTTGGTTATTTCTTTGAGGAGTTTTATTTCATAGTCGATGTCCTCACAAAGCCGTGCGCTCCAGTTAGTGTTAAGCGGGTCACCGCGTGTCGAACTGCAGTGTGTATCAAATGGCTTTAAAATGTCTGTAGTTAAACCCTCATTTGAAATGGACATCAAGAGAGAGATTTACAGTGTGTGGTGTGTAGATCTGTGTTAGCTGAAAATATGTTATTTTTATTGTAGAAAAGATTAAGAGCACATTACAAAGAAAGTGATGTTCACAGGTAGAGAGACAAAATATTAAGAATATTCACAAAATCTTAAATTATGTCAAAGCTTGTTAAAATAATTGGTAGATAATTTATTTAAATAAGTAGATTAACATTAGCCAACTAAATTTTTGTGTAATTAATTTTATAATGTTTTGTTCATTGTGAATGTTCATTTTATAATATATAATTATTTAAGGACATAAACTAAGATGACCCTGAAAATGTGCACATGTAAAGTCAGGAGCTGTCATGGATGTTGATCTGTCCTTACAGTGATAATAGTGAATAATACTGCTTAGTTTTATTTGTGATCTGGAATTATAATTATTTTGTCAATAGAAATTTAAGTGTTCAAAATTATAAAGTTTCTCTCTTGAAACTGTTGCTGGTAAAGTCATTCAAAGCTTATCTTTTCCTTTCTTTCTGAAGATGATTTTTTTAGTCTCGTCTCACCTGGATGGAAGACGTTCTCAATAATTTTAATCCTTTTTGGAGTGGGAATACTGCTGTCTATTCCTGCTGCAATTTTTTTGTTCAAGAAGTCTACAGGTACGTGTCATCGGCTCATCGGTAATGGGGTTTAATTCTGTAGAGTCTTACTTTTAATCACCTCCAGCATTTTTGAAAACAACAGTTAGATTAAAACTGAATAAAAAAATAACCCATAGCTTTATAAGAAAACCACTTCCTAGTGTATGTCTCATTGCTGTCCTGTCAAACTTTTAAAATCTCATTATGCCTCATCGTTTAACCCTGAATCGATTTGCTCCTGCATTTGAAGGATTCTTTTCCTTTTCTGGGCTGCATACATTTGTTGTTTAGAGTTTAACACGGAATATTAATATTTTAGTATTTTAGCAGTTACATTTATCCAAAACAGCTTACAAATGATGTCAACATAATTGAGTGAAGTTTAATTACTTGTCTGTTTTCCATGATTTATTATTTAGTCCCTGAATATGTTTTTTCCACTTGTAGTTCCATATCTTCCTATTTTCTTTTTGTCGGTATAGCAGTGGTCATTGTCTCCTTATATTTTCTTTTTCATGTAGCTGCATTAGTAGGATACAACAAAATGGAGTGCTATGCTGTACAAATTAACATAAATGACATTTAACAGATGTGTCAGCTATTGTTCTCCCACATGGCACAAGATTTGGTCTAAATATGTTTACTCGAGCACAATTTAATATGCTCAAGTATCAGCCAAATCCACTTACAACTCAAATACGTCTAACTGGTCATATAAGTAGAAGTGTGGATGCATCAGCTTGACTGTCGTGATGCTGTATGTTGTCTGCTTTCACATGAAAGGGATTATGAATAACACTGAAATATTTTTGTACTCCATTACATCATGGAATCTCATTTCAAACTCACCCTAAACTCCTCCAACACTTCCAGGACCACTTCGTCACTGTAATCCTTCATCACTTCCGGCCATCACACTGATCTCAGTTTAGCAAAGTGATCTTTCTTAGGTCTACATGGTGCCATGATTTTGTTTTCTTTCTTTGAGAACTTACATTGGACACATACTTGTTCCTAGGTGTTTCTTCCTCCCTTGAAGTTTAAGGTAAAGTGTGCCAGTCATAAATTCAACATCCGATAATTCACTCAGTATACTAAGTGTTTCATATCTGGCTAGTCACCCATTGTAGTGAAAACACATATGTAGTTCTGGGAGAAGGCACACAGAGTTTTCAAGTTCTCTGCCACAAGACTGTCTCATTGTAAATCGCCCGCTGTTCATGGAAGCTGTCGCAGAGTCAATGGGTAAAGTAGAAATCAGATACCAGCAGGCATTGCGAAGTAAGCAGCAAAATCTAACTGCAGTCTAATCTAACTGGATTTGACACATTCAGTCACTTAACCTGCTAAACTGCATTAGGAATTATTGCATCTTCCATCATCACCACTGGAATATTCACTTGATTTGTTCTACCTCAGAGCTCTGGCAACAGCATCTAAATTCACAAATAGTGTCTAATTTGTTGTTAATTAATAGCAATAGATAAAAAAAAGAATAAAGTGTGATTAGTATACTAATGTTATTTATATTGGAATATATCTTCTTTTTTTTGGACTTAGCTTTTAAATTTTGTCATTCCTTTTTTTACAGTAAAAACAGAATCTGAGAAGCAACGTCTTGAATCAGGTAAGTTCAGGTAAAAACACCCAGGCTGCCCTGATATGAGTTTGTGGGACACTGTCTGTGTATAAAAGTCAGATCAATGATCACAGCTGATCTTGTCAAAAATGATAATGAATGTTACTTTATATAAATATATTCTCAATGCATAAAACCTAAATATAATATTAGTAAAAATCTAGCTCTGCTTTCCGGCATTGCCCTACTCAGAAAGTGAAAGGTGGGGAGATAAAAAGAAATCATTGAAATAAAAGCAAATTCTCTTTTATCACATCCCTGTTAAGATCGTGACCACACATTCTAACCCCAAGCCACATTACAAATTATCTGCTAACAAAACTGATTACCCTTAAAGTTGTTGCATTCGGTAAAAGGAGGAGTGATAAGCTGGATTGTCAGGATTTTCTTGATTCCTTCTGAAAAGAAAAACTTAGCAACACTTCAAATCGAGCTTCATTAGTAGCTAAATAGCACAGTGCCACCCCAACATGGGAAGCTGCTCATAAAGTTTTAAACACTTACAGGGCAGCTTGTGTTTGATTCATTCAAGTTATCTTTGTTAACTGTGTTTACAGTTTTGTACATTCTCATTCACATCTTTTCTTTTTTTATTATTAACATTCAATTTTTACATATATATATATATTTGTTCAAATTAATGTTCATGAAAAAATACTGTATATTATGTGTGTTCTACAACAGGACATTTCCATCATTTTTCACTGTCCGTTTTATATTTTCAAGGAAGAAAATTACATAGCACTGTCATAAATGACCAGCACCCTTCATTTGAAACATCCTGTAGCAAGGCGCCATATTGTGTGGACCCCTGTATGTGACAGTTCTGAGGCAACTTGCAGAGCAGCATTTGGCCTTCTGTCATCTCTGCAGGTCTCCATTATAACAGATAATTTAATCATAAATTAATTCATGTTTGACTAAGCTTTCAGATATTTCGGTTTCACTTACCAAGCATGGAAGTGAGTTATCATCATCAGCAGAGTTATCAGGAATATTTTAATACTGAAATTTCCCATCAGAACTGTTTATTCTTTTCCAAAACTGAATTCTTAAGGAACTCAGCCATATGTGTTCATTTTTAGGGCAGGTAATTTGAAAAAATAGCTAAGATTTAGCCCATTTTGTTTTTAAAATGCAACAAAAAGCTGCAGAAGGTAATTGCACCAAGCTAGTCAGTTTCTTTTTTTTATTTTAATCCTTACTTAATGTATAGGCATTCCCAAATTGCTGAATGAAAACATTCTTTTTAGGGTGTTTTTAGTTAGTGTAAAATATGCTATATAAAAGGAAGCCATTAAATTCATAATGAGGATGCATAATTTTTTTAATAAAGTATAGAATTGTTTTCTGGCATTGCCCAGTTCTGTTTGTAAATGTCGCAGTAAATTTTACTTTACAGTTGACTGAAAAAAAGAAATGCAATTTCCAGTAAAGGAAAAATTTTGACTGGAGATGTTGGGCCTTAAAATATCAACTGACAGGAAACAGCAGTCATTTGAAATAGATGAGGTAGCTTGACAGGATGAGAGAAATCATTGAAATAAAAGCAGTTTCTCCTTCATCACATCCCTGTTAAGATTGTGTCCACTCATTCAAAGCCCAAGCCAGATTAGTTTTAAGTGTCATTCACCAATCCGCATTAAAGATACCCTTTGATATCATAGAGGAGGCTCCTAATGGTCGACGATATCTGATATCCTGAGCTTTCCCACTACTTATATCCAGTATGCTGTAAGCATCAGAGGTAACCTATAAAGATGGATTACAAGTTATTAAACCAAGAGAAAACAGAGTACAGATGAGAGGAGAATGGGGTCATCAGAGTAGTCCCTCAAGGGGTCTTTATTTCTGATATACATTAATGAAATATATTCTGATATAGTTAGTAAACTTGTGAAAGTCAAAGTTGGATGAATGGCAGATACTGAGGAGGCAGCAAAAAAGAATTAAAAATGACCTGGACAATCTTCAGAATTGGGAGAATGTTTGGAAAGTTTACTTTAATATTGAAAAGTGCAAAGTGCTACACATTGACAAAAGGAACTTCAATTATAAATTCAATATGGGAATCACTGTCCTACAGGAAATAACTTCTGAAAAGCATTTATGAGTTTAACTTGACATAATGTTTTAATTGTCTAATCAATGTTCAGGTAAAAAGGTAAATAAAATGTTGAATATAAATCAAGAGGCATTATGGTTAGATTATATAATACATTACTGAGACCCCATCTGCAAAAAACAGACATAGCAGCACTTGAAGCTGTGCAGAAGAAAGCAACAAGGTGTATACCAGAATTAAATCTGTTTAATCTCGAGCAGAGCAGAGTACGTGGGGACCTAATCCGGATTTTCAAAATTCTTTAAGGCATTGACAAATTAGATCCAGCAGAATTCTTTCAACTTAACTGTGAACCACATACTTAAAGACACCGGTGTAAATTAAGGGGAAGTGAATTTAGGACAGAATAACCTACCAAGGCATGCTGTTGAAGAAGAAGCCTTGACAACCTTTAAGAAGACTCAGGATGAGATTAGCTAAACAAACAAGCTCGTTGGACTTAACGTTCTCCTCTTGTTTGTTAAACTTCTTATTTTAATTGAATGTACTTTGGACAGACAAAACATAAAGAGATTTTTGATAAATCACAACAATTCTGTATTCACAGTAAAAAAGAAGCTTTGAAAGAAAACAGCATCCCCACTTAGAGACATGAAACAGGCTCAGTATTGTTCTGAGGTTGCTTTAATATCTGTTTGAATATGTGAAGAGCACAATAAAGTCAGAAAACTATTGGGGCATTTTGGGGTGAAACATACAGTCCAGTGTCAGATAGCTGTGTCTCGATTGCAGGGCATGGGTGCTCCAAATGGACAACAACCCAAAATATAACTCAGAAAGCACCCAGTAATGGAGGAAATGAAAATATTGGACCCTTCTTGTTATGAGTCCTTTCTGACTCACATTGAGATCTATGGAGTGAGCTAAACACTGCAGTTGGGATAAGACATCCAGTTAACCTGGGACTACTGAAGAAATGTGAGCCAAACAACCAGTCAAGTAATGTAAAAATCTCGCTAAGAGCTACAGAAAGCACTTGATGGTAGTTATTTTCTCCAAAGGCTGTGCTACAAAATATTACATTTAGGTTACCAATATTTTTGTCCATGCCATTTTCAGTTTGTTAATTATTTAAAAAATGTTCAGTCATAAATCAAAAACTTAGTTTCTGTTCTATTAAATGTGATAATACTTTTTTTAGGTTCAGTTTAATTCAGACAAAAATTAGAGATTTGGTTTTTAAGTGAAAGGATACAGGTTTTTAGCCAAATCATGTTAAACAAAACTTATAGAGGCTTGAAATTTGTTCTTTTAAATATGAGTTAGAACAGCAGTCTTCTTAGTGTTTCCCCAAAGTGCTGCGGCCCCACTTACCAGGGATAGCACTTTATGTGGGAATGGCTCCTCCAACACCAAGGTGACCTCAACTTTAATTATGTAACGGCTGGATCCCTCAGTTTGAATGACTGTGCATTTATAATGAGTGCACTTCAAGTACCCAAATGCAGAGTAGTGATAGATAGATAGATAGATATTTTTATTTTTATAGATGCAACAGAGCTGGGACTAACAAGAGGAATCGACAGCAGGCAGTGGCAGCCTCACTAAGTACTTCCATAGTGAATCCTATCATCAGAGTCCCCAAGAAAATATATAAATGGTTATCACATTGCAAAGAGAGATAAGCTTGCATTTGGAGAAAGTCTGTGGCAGTGAAAAAATGAAAGAACAAGTTTAGAAGCAATGGGGAACATTTGGTGAGGGTGTTATATGGCACTATGACAGCCGCAGTAAGGAGGACCGTACAGGATATTGTAGTTTAGTATTTATGTGTATTGAGCATTCCTTCTGCTAAGTAACTTCTATATGTGAGATTAATGAGCATTTGAAGAGACAGATTAAAAACCTTTTTAATATAGTGTGGTCTTGACATAAATTTTAAATAACTGATCCAATAAAAAACAGTCTGTCCTCTACATATGAACTTGAAGGGAATCGCAAGAGAAAAATTGTAGTGGCATTTAAAAAACATATTTCATTACTTTCATATTATATAGTAGGGAGTTACTATGCTTCAACAGGAAAAAAGAAGAAAAACTTGTTCACAAATTAAGTGAGACTGCCCTGACAGGACAAATGTTAAATGTATAAACTGTAAAGAGTCACAGAAATCAACACCAGTAACAGAGAAACTGAAAACAGATATAAGCTCAGTAAAGGAGTGAACACACTCGGGGTTTTTAACAGTTTCTAATAGTAACTGGTGGACAGAAGTGGGTCTCATTGTGTCATTTTTCACACTCATTTTTTTTTCTTTTTGCAGAGAATGATGAACTACGGAAAGAAATAAGTAAGAAAGAACTCTTTATAATAAATTATATCGAGTGTCATGAGGTGCCTGCATGACAGCTAAACTCTTTTTATTATACACTTTTAATTAATTTTTTTAATTAATTTCCCATTGGGATTAATAAAGTATCTATCTATCTATCTATCTATCTAATTATTTAGAACATTACTCATTTGTTTTTTGACAACTTTTAACACCACCCTGTTTAAATAAATTTAGTCTCATCTTTGAAAAGTGCGGTCGATTTGCTTGTTATCTCTCTAAATGAGAGATTAATCAGCACCTCTAGCAAATCTTCTGATTCTTACAGAATGTGCACTTTGGCAGTCGGACAGATATATCCATGTCTTATCAATTTAACTGGGGCTCCTCCTGATCCTGTATCAGAATAAGCAAGTGCAGACAATTATATTAAAAAATCTCATATTCTTCAAGGAAAGTAGCACAATATAAAATCTCCCAGTGTGTTTTGGAATAGCAGCTTCATACCTGTAAGTTAGAAAACATAAATACACAACTACATCACCAAATGTTATAGCAAACACTTGCATTTCACATCAGTAATGTGTAACGTATGCCTTCTGTTATAAACTGAAGGAGACTCTTGTGCATCATCCTCAAATGCAAATAATGTCCAGAAGAAGAAAAGTATCAAAAGAAAAGGGTTTTATTAATAAAGCAGGTGAACAACCAAACCAAATATCCAATAAACATATAGGGATTAAAAATAACAAGAACCTAAGGATTCTTACCTCTTATTCCTTGCTTAGCTCACCTCTAGCCTCTTTACCTGAGCATTTAGCAATGACCCCCCCCCCCCAACACCATATGCTGAATGCTGGGGTTTCTTAAACATGGATCTGGAAACCCTTTAGGGTACGCCTGTACAAGAGCTTCTGAGTTAAATGGCCAGAACTTAAAGGTCTGCAGGCACCCCAGTGGAGCTCCTCCTAGTGGCACTTTGATTCCCTGCAGGCTCCCCATACCACTGTCAGTCCTGTCAGTCTAACTCCAGTAACAGCAGTGGCCAGGCGGACATTTACATGGGTAGCATATCTATTGTTACCTGTCCCACTTTCACACTATGTAATACTCATCTCAGTAGAATTACTGATGTTTTTAATGTTTCTTTCACTGCTAATAAAATGAGATCAGAACTTTTCAGTCTTCTGTAAGTGTGGATTTTTTATTTTTCTTACCAGAATGGTTAGTTTTGTTGTGTGTGATGTTAGACTGTTAATTCTTCCAGCACTGAAGAATCTTGGTTTTATATTGTCATTCAAATGTCTAAGCCCTTCACACTTTGCATGGATGCATTTTACTGTTCTAAAATTTGAGATATTTGTCTGTCTAGCAGTAAAGTTAGAGACATGAACTCATATGAGCTGGGGTGTTACATAAAGCTTATTGATAGTTGTTTTAGGAAATGTGCCATATGATTTTGTTTTTGTCCTTCACAATTTTGCATATCGCAATATAATACAATAGCCTGAATTGGATTACGTTTGTCTGAGAATATTTTATTGGACTAAAAATACTAGAAAACATTTCACTAACATAAATTGTTTCTGTTTGGTATGTTCTTATTCACTGGCACCATGATGGTAATGTATGTCCTCATCTGTTATATGTACTCATCATAATTCTAACTTCATCAGCAAGTTTTAAATCGGCACGGTGGCGCAGTGGTAGCGCTGCTGCCTCACAGTAAGGAGACCTGGGTTCGCTTCCCGGGTCCTCCCTGTGTGGAGTTTGCATGTTCTCCCCGTGTCTGCGTGAGTTTCCTCCCACAGTCCAAAGACATGCAGGTTAGATGCATTGGCGATCCTAAATTGTTCCTAGTGTAGGTGTGTGTGTGTGTGTGCGCCCTGCCCGGAATTTGTTCCTGCCTTGTGCCCTGTTGGCTCCAGAAGACCCCTGTGACCCTGTGTTAGGATATAGCGAGTTGGAAAATGACTGACTGTCTGGCTTCAGTAATCCATGTGTTAGTTATTTGTAATAAAAAATGTATAGCATGCATTTTAAGTGCATAACTAAAATTGAGATTCCAAGAGTTCTGATCGAAGTACTTTTTACCAGTTTAATGTTTCCTCTCTGTTAATTAGTTTCTCTTTTTGTTTCTCCCTCCAGAGTCTACTGGCTACATCTTCAAATCAGGTGTGTTCATGTGTGTCACGTCATGGCCCGTCATGTCTGTCCAGTATTTTTTCATGACCAACCAGAGACTGTTGTTAAATGTAGCGTCAGAGGTAAGGGTAGACTCTGTCTACTCTCATATCACATTATCTTGTGCTTGTGATGGTCAGTTTATAAGAACACAATAAACACTTAAAAAAATGTCCATTCAACTCATCATAGCTTAATTAAAGCCATATTTGCCTGTGTATCCAAACAATATATCATTCTGAGATTTGTAATCTTTTTGGCGATGCTTCTCATGATTTTTGGAATGTGTAGATTCTGTTTGTATATTTATTTTTATACATATTTGGATTTTCTGAGGTATTAAAATATATTTTATTATGATTTTCATGACGTCACCACAGTGCAGTTTCACGCTGTCATTTGTATGGTGTGCCCCAGCACTTTTGTATGTGTTGATTTTATTGTTTCTGGTTGGCAGATCCATTGCCAGTCATGTGACTCAGGAGATCACTTGATGTATTATTTCTTTGCTGCTTGCTTATATGACAATAAACACCTCATTAGATGTTTAGTGAAGGCTGTCTCCATCCTCAGCTCCAGTTTTCCATGACTCCATCCATGTGGCTCCAATGATATTTTGTTTTATGCCATGTCTCCTGTCTACACATTCATGTCTCCAGCTCTGCCTCACACCATTCAGTTGGGGTCAAAGGTAACAGCAGCTGCACTCACCTTTCCCATCTGCGTGAGTGTGAGCAAGCCAGGACACTTCCTAAGAATAACAATGGCCAAGTACCCAGGCCAACAGATATAAGAAATAGAGCAGGTCTTGTAAGCTGTGCTCTTTAAGAGCTTCATCATCTCTGTCTCTCTCTTTTTCACAAAACATTCCGACACACACACACACACACATAAACCCTCCGCTTGGCTTCTAAGGGTGGCTTGTCCCATTTGACAGCATCTCTTTCTCTCAGGTCAATGTGGTCACACACCATTGCACTGCAATATTATTTATTTTTGCCCCAGTGTGTTAAACATTTATACGTTGAAAAATACATTTTCTCTCTTACAACAGCAGGAAAAACTAAATTAGGTATTGCAATTCACAAGCAACGTTTTGAGAAGAATTATTAACTTTTATTGTGGGGTCACTGAGCAAAGGAGTAGCATTTGTCCTAATCTTGAAACTAAGCAAAATTTCCAGTCTGTGTTAAGAGTTAGAGTGGCCATGTACAATAATTAAAAATCTTTTGATTGCTGTTTGGAAGTATGTGTGTGTATAAACAACAAGGATTTTTCAGCCCTAATTGAGGTTGAGGGAGCAGAATATTTCACTAGTACAGTTTTGAATCAACTGCAAGTTTTATGTTAAGGACTAGGACCTCCTGGTAATGGATTGTTAACATTTTTTTAATATGTGTTTTGAAAACTCTTACTTTTTTGGTTATCAGAGAAATTCCTTTCATCTTATTTTACAATTTATGTTGCGTATGTTCTTTATTATCAGCACCACCTTGTACCTTAACAACTACATTGCCACATTGACAGTGATAGGTGTAAAGCTGTTCATTGAGCAGTTTTGCTTCAAGGAAATCCCATGATATTAGACTGAGCTTGTTAACAACAGATACTAGTTGAAAGAGAACAAGTACTATAAATTTGTAAAGTTGCAGAACCATTTAAGCATGAGAATTAAGCAGAAATAGATACTCAGTGCAAAAGGGTCATCTGTATGCTCATTACAAGGGTCTTTGAATAGATTTTAGTCTGTCATTCTTAGAACAGTTGATAAAACATAATTTTGCACATGTCTTGCCAGTAGATAGATAGATAGATAGATAGATAGATAGATACTTTATTAATCCCGATGGGAAATTCACAATATAAATATATAAAATATAAATATAATATAAAATACAATATAAATATATAAAATATAAATATAATATAAAATATACAACAACAGCATGCATTTCTATATTTATACAGCCATATAGTGCAAAGTGCTTCACAAATCATAAACAGTTGTGGACCATCAGGGGGGCGTACCAGCCACACTACCCAACACAGACAGGCAGACACCAATAATGTCCAGCACATGTTTTTCTTTAAGTGGGACAGCGCTTTTTCTTCACTCCCCACTACAGAGCACAGTACAAAAGTACCAGCACACAATGCTCTCAGTCTCTTCTTTCTCCTTCCTTTCTCTGTTTCTTT
This sequence comes from Erpetoichthys calabaricus, assembly GCF_900747795.2. Classification (NCBI taxonomy): domain Eukaryota; kingdom Metazoa; phylum Chordata; class Cladistia; order Polypteriformes; family Polypteridae; genus Erpetoichthys; species Erpetoichthys calabaricus. The sequence goes on from NC_041395.2 coordinate 41,010,309, forward strand.
GCTGCCTCCATTCTTCTTGGAGTGAGGCGGCTCCTTTTATTCAGTTCCTGGGAGTGCTGCAGGTGCCTCATTAGTATTACCTGGAATCACTCCTAGGTGTGGTGGAAGTTCACTGTAGGGTATTGCAGCTCCCCCTGGTGGCCCCCATGGAAGCCAACAGGGATGTACCAGACTCCAAATCCCAGCATGCCCTGCAGGAATTGGTGGTGCCACACCCGCCCAGGAGGGCTGCCCTCTAGTGTCCCAGGGGAGGTATTGCCTCGAAGATGCTCTCTCCCCCCAGTCCTCCCATTCTTCTGGCATTCCAGCCGGGTAATGGCCGAGGTCGCCCGTCACACAGTAAAAACAAAATGTTAAAATGTGCAAAACAGACATTGGACAGTAGATTTCTGGGTGATTCTAAACTTTCACCTTCATTTCACACCTGCAGATAACACTGATATTTAACGTGTATTTAAGGAAGTGGCCAGCTGAGGAAATGTAAGACGTTTCTTTCTCAAACTGCATACTCTGATGTTTTTTTAACGCCTGTACAGTTGTGCATTTGAGCCTCTGGCTTTTTTCTCTCCTGGTTTGACCCATTGTGCACAACTCTACTTTGAAGAGATTAGTGAACACCATTGTATACAATCTTCAGTTTCTTTGTAATCTACTGCATGGAATAACCTTCATTTTGCAACAAAATAATTGATTAATGTGTTTCTTGGGAAAGTTTTCATTTTGGCCTTTTTTTAACCCAGAATTGAAATTTAGGAATCACAGTACCTTGCAAGGAAAGGATAAAAGATCAGTCCTTGATGCACATGAATGGTGTGCCTTTGTGTTATTTTTAATTCATTTACTGTTGCATCCTTGTGAACAGTGCTTAGGGGGCTAATGTCTTTCTTGTCCTTCTATTTGATTGCAAACATTTGGACTTCTTGCCATGGTGAACCACCAGGTATGTCATGGCAGTTTGGTCATACAGTGCCATATGCATCAGTGTCACTATCTGCGTCAGCGTTTGATGTCCAGTTCACACTGTCATCATTATTGCTTGATTTAATAAGTGGTTTATTTTCAGTTTGTTTAAAACTGTCTCTATAGCTTTTCTTTTTTACAAGGGGGCTCCGCCCCCTGCTCACTTTGCTCGCCTACCCCCGGCGTTGGGTATCCTGAAATACATTAGTCGAGCTCGTTCGTTTTGGAGCCGTGCCCGCTTTGCCCGCGGCATTTCAGACGCGCGTTGTAGGCGCCTGCGTTCATTGATCTTATCCAGGTGGGCTCGTGTTTGTATCGTTGAGCTGTATTGTGTTTGAATTTGGTGTAAAGCGTTCAGCGGTTTGTACAATCCCAAGCAGCACATTATTCCTAACTTCACTCCGCAGTAGTGCCACTCACAATATGGCGGTGACGCCTGCGCATTCACTCTGCAGTAGTGCCACTCACATTATGACGGTGACGCCTGCGCCTCCCGTACTATCTTTGTGGACCTGTGGGGCCTCCATAGCCTCTCACGTTTGACTCTGGGATGCAGCGCAGAATTCTCTTTTGCGTGTGGCTGTGTCGTTAGTCGTTAGCTATGGGCGCGTTGTTGCTTCATTTCTCATTCACGTTAGTTGTGCTCTTTCATTCTTGGGCCGTGACTCCTTCGTTCGCGGTGGATAAGACTTTGCTTGCGGTTTATGAGACGCGCGTCTGTGCAGTACGTCTCATGGTCCCATCGCCATGTCCCTGCTTCCATATCCAGTTTATTCTCGGTTAGTAATATGGATGCCATTATGTTTTTGTTTTGTTGAACTTCTGCCTTGTTCATGAATACTGATGAGTTACTATTGAGTGTCAAAACACGTAAAAAATTCATGACAATACTTTCCCCAGTATTATTCGTGCTTAAAGCTTCATGTCTCATCAAAACAAATTAACATGAGTAGGCCTCTGTAATTTACAAAGAATTTGTAGCTCGAGAGGCACTCCAGGTTAACACAAAGAAGGTTAAATCTGTATATGTTGTGTTTAAATTTTCACTTTGCATTTCTTTAACATTAGCATGTGACTGACTGTACAAAGTGGTCTGATGGAGGTGCCTCAAAGCCCCAAACTCAAACACACAAGCCCTGGGTGTAAGAGACCTTTAATTTTAAGAAACACCATCATACAGGATTTTTTTCTACTACTTTTCTCTTGCTTCTTTCCTTCCTTCCTTCCCTCACTCCTCCCAGGCAAGCATTTCTGGGTCTCAAACCCTCATCAGCATCCTCTAGCGGCATCCAAGGATCACAGCAGGGCTGTCCATTGGAACTACAGCTCCCATGTAGCCCTGTGGGTGTCCAAATGTGCTGCCACCCAGAGTACTGAGGTTACACATGTTCCCACTGTCACCCATAAGCTATAATGGCCTTCATGCCAGGTAAGGAAACAGCATCCACCCTGGCCAGGATGCCAGCTTGACCTTCCCTACTATGCCAATAAAAACAGCTGGGGGTAATTCACCTGGGCTTTTAAATGAATCCCTGATTCCTCTCTCATGCTAAAGACATTCATTTTAGGTTTGAATGTCTGACTGACTGTGTGAGATAGTGGCAAGAAATAAACTGGCAGTTCACCCTGGGAATGGCTTTGGTGCCTAATGACTCCGTATCTAGATATTCAGTATTGGATTAATGTTCTAACGCTGATTAATAGTGCAGCTTCTTCTGTCTTATGACTGGTGTTAGGAAATGCCTATCATATGTCATTCAATATTAGAAAAATATGTTTTTAGTACTTTTGTTCCATCTTTGTTTTAGATTGTTAACCTCATGTATATTCTCATCTGTCCATTTGAAAATAGTGAGTTTTTGGATAAAGTAGGTTTGAGATTGTTGTGTCATGTTATATACTCATCATATTCTTTATTCTTTGCTCTTAAAGTAAAATACTAAAAAAACTGTTCAGGTGGTAGAACGTTTCCCTGTTAATAATATTTTTCAGTCGATATTTTAGTCTTACAGGTGCCCTGCAGAACGGTGATCAGCACTGCTGTCTTGTAGCTCCAGTAGACTGAGTGTGAATCTGAGCCTTGACGCTGTCTGTGTGAGATCTGCATACATTTTACTTGTCCCCCCACATCCCAAAGAAGTGCATGTTGGGTTGACTGCTGATGTTAAACTCTCCATTTTAAGTGGTGTGGAGCTCCTTACTGGTTTCTGTAATATGCTTGAAGCTGTGTAAACAGGTTTAGATCATCAGCTACTGGAGTTATTTTTTACTTTAACTGCTGAGCACATACATTTTAATGCCTCATATGTAATGTTGTTCATTTTCTGTTTGTTCAGGGATATCCATATTTTCTGAAGGTGCTTTGTAATTATTTCTCATCTGTACCTATATTTAAACGTTAATTTTAGCCAATTTCTTAAAAACAGATTTACACATTACCTTTATGAAATTACATTTCATACTATTTAACTTTGCCAAAAGCTATGAACTTATATGTGAAAATGAAATTAAAGTATATTTGGTTAACTCATTATCTTCCTTTTAATGGTTTCTGTTATGATTATTTCCATCCCATATATTCATCACTCCTTCTGAGATCATTTCAATTTATTGCTGAGCATGTGAAATAACTCATGGAGAGAACAGTGGTTGGCATTGCTGCTTCATGGATCCAGCATCCTTCGTTTGAATCCCATGCACAGTTGTTGTCTCTCATGTCCCCAAAGACACCCAGGATATGCCAGTTAGTAACTCTAAACTGCGTCCAGTGTGAGTACAAGAACATCATTTATTTATAGAGCACATTTTCATAGAAATGATATAGCTCAAAGTGCTTTACAAGAAGAAGACAGAAAAGGTTCTAAAAAAAAATAAAAATATAAAAATAAAAATAAGATTAGGCAATACTAAGTAACAAAGAATAAAATAAGGTCTGAAGGCCAGGAGGACAGAAAAAAACAAAATCTGCAGGGGTTCCAAGGCCACGAGACCACCCAGCCCCAAGTGGCCATTCTACCTAACATCAATGATGTAAATCAGTCCTCCTGGGTCCAGTGTGAGGAGATCCTACAGTCGCCTTGTTTTCTGCTTTGAGTCAAATGCAAAAATAATAACCAAATTATTTACACAAATGAAGATTATGATAAACAACGCCAGAATGCAAGATAACATGTATCAACAATAGAGAAATCTTACTAGACACAGCTGTGAAGAGCCAAAGAAACAAAAGGCTAATAAAGAACAGTCAGAGCTTTCCTAACTGGGTGTTGTAATGTGGCTTGAGGTGTGTTGTGAATGTACTGCTCTGATTTGATTTATATTTTTAATTTCAAATTTGGAACAAACCTATCTACAGTAGGGCTGTCAAATCAACCAAATGTTAAGGTTTTAAATGCTCATATTAAAAATAATTATCTCTTCAAATGTATTTCAAACATACTTTAAATATTCTGAGCGCTGCATTTACATTTATACCATATGTGCTTTGTTTATATTTTGTATTATTAATTTTCTTTACTTACATAATGTTTTGCGTAAAATAAGTAGATAAAACTGCAGCTTTCAAAAAATGTGACACTTAAAAACAGCCTTTCATTAAAGCAGGATTATCAGTGCACACAAAGTCACAAAATTAAAAAAGCAAGGATGGGAAACAGTTCACACACACTAAAACAAAAAAGAAATTGTGATTATATAAATAAGTCAAATGTAATTAAAAAAAGGACATGTAGCCATTGAACAACACATTATCTGTCCAGGATCCTACCCATCTTGACACTTTGCAGACCAGGATGTGATTTTAACGCTTCAGACAGGAGCTGACACTTAATGAATAACAAACAGCTCTAAACTCATTTTCTCTTTTTTCCCATTTTTATTTACACTGAAAAGAAATAAAGGTGAAGCTTAGTAATTCATTTTCATTGGCTGTCAAGCTAGCAGCTGGCTTAGATGCAGATTGTGTTATTGGCTGACATTGCCACATTAGCATTACTGACATTAAAAAAGCTCGTTAAAATTGTAACTTTAAAGCCATTATAATAAAAAAGGAAAGTCAGACAGGCAGAAAGTTTACAAATACACCATAAAGAAATGCAAGTGAACCGGCATCACATTTCACCTAACATCCAAGAAATTGGTAAAACTCACTAGTCATATGCAAGTCACTAACTGCAGAGCATCTTTAAATGTAAAATCAAAATATCTACTCCATTTCTAAAATCTATCTAACCTTGTAATAAAGGACAAAACAAGAATAAAAAGAGTTGGGGTTCCAGAGTAATCCCCGCATATTAAAGTTGGCAAAATGAAATAAATACGAGAAGTCTTTCTCTAGCATGAGTCACCAAGGTGACTGAAGGTGGCAGATGCGGTGGTTTTCAGTGCGTCAGACAGGAAGAGGTGGGCTCAGCAGACCTGAGGAGACGTGACCTCACAGGATTGCACCTGTCAATCATTCTGCAACAGCAAAACAAGGAGAGGTGTTAGTTGACAGCGCCAACCCCTGGCTAATAGAAGAATTACCTTTCGCTAAGCCTCAGAGTTGTTTCCCATTTGTATTTGTATGTAAATAAACACAAGCCTATTATATGGGAAGGGTGTACAGCAGAAATTTGGAACACCATGGGGTACAAGTCACACATAAGAAAAGTTTGTAAAGTACTGGGTTAGCCATTTATCTCAGGCATGGCAGACAAAAACAGTGTACGTACTTTCTGTTATTGTGCTTGTAATTGGTAAGTGGAGTCAGGAATGTTTTGTAGGTGCTCACATTCCCCCTTCCGTTGTGGAGTCCTGTGGTAAAATTTAACAGTTCGTACAAACATTAATACAAATTGTAAAATGACATCCTGTAGGTAAAAAATGTATTATCCCTGCTATATGTAGAAATGGCAGTTATCTGCTTGATTCTTTCGAGGTGCTTGGATTTGAGGGCCTGAATGAGGTCCATGGGTGACCAATTCTCTCACTCTGGAGCTGCTTTTAAAAATATTAGCTTCACTGTGGAGCGCGATAACAAAAATAACAGAAATAACAGTGTGTGCCATTTTCAGTGAATGAAAATCTGTCTAGTGGTTTTTAATTCTATTAGTATTACTTTTTGCTTTATTTTTTGATGAAAAATTGCAAACTAAATTTTATAGATGAATTGAAATCATTAATGATAAATGCGTTAATTGACCAATTGAAAGAGATTTAAAATAAACACTTAAAGAAGTATAATAAACAGAAGTAGAATTCATATGTTTAATACAGTAATATGAGTTTCATGGTAATTCTATAAATCAACATGAATATATTCTTTGCAATTCATTGTATTACTTTATTATAAGATAGATACAGTAAGTCAGCCTTTTACTTTTCAGTTTGTCAACATCTTGTTAGAGAGATCCATGAACTTTAGTTAAAAGGCATAACAAATTAGACCAGCCGATGACTGACACAGTTAAAACCCTTCACATAACTGTGTATTTCCTGGCAATATTTCACAGTTTTAGCAATTGAATTGTTCACCTTTATTAGGTAAGGTGACTGCAGATTATGTCACATAGAAGGTTTATTGGTCTTGTGTGAAAATATGCAGTGGCTCATTTTTCAAAAGGCAAATTAACGCAGTTTCATTCCATCATAACACAGGCAGTGTTCAGTTTGTGTACCTAGGGAAAGCATTAGTGGCATAAAGTACTCAGAACATATGTAGTAACTTTGTACAAAGATCATAAAGGTAATGAAATCCAAAGGGATGAGCAAAGGGAGTGCTTGAGCTTGAGTCTGGACATGAGTAAAGGAGGAACAATAGCAGTGGATGGTGAGAGGAAGCACTTTATGGGACAGTCAGCATGTAGGTAGGCACTGTCAGCTGGATTGGTCACTGCCTTGGAAAAGCCACCATGGACAGGCGTAGTTGTGGTACTTTGCTCTCATATTCATGCCATGTGAATAAAAGGGCCTGATGTCTGGGCCTGAAAGTGAAAACCCTTGGCAGGAACCTGTGATATCAAATCAGTGGAACATTCTAGAATGTCCATCTCTTCTCTTTTTTAAAGCTTAAATTGAGTCTCAGGGTGAGCTGGAGAAAAAACAGTTCTTGGGTGAGACTCATGGCTGAGTTTTCTTTTAATTTGTGCTTTTATTTTCTCCTGTTCTCAGTTTTTCAAAATTCAGACTTCCTGACGGAGAGTAATAAAAACAAATAAAACTGGGGAGAGCATTCAGTTGTAGGTCATTTTATCATCTAACCCCTAATCTTCTATTTTTTTCAGAATGGGAGATAATTCGTAAAGCAACTGGTGAGTACTTATGTTTTAAGTTATAAAATGCAAAAAAATTGTAAATAATCATCAAAGTTGAAAAACTCAAGTGAGCTAAGCCTGGAGTTTATATGTGAGTACATCTTGTGTGGCTTCTCTGTCTGTTTTATTATTGAGTACATTTGTCCTGTGACTGCCACACACAGCATATATTGAAGGAGCTCAGGGGGTCAACATCTATCAATTGTGTTTTTCAAAGGAGTTACAATTCTGAACAAACTTTATTACAATAATAATTTAAATCCCCATGACCATGGGGCAAGATTTCCATCAAAAGTATCTATCTGCCCAGTCAATTGTAGGATTTATCACCTTGTGATTGTCCATTAATTCACACTGACCCTTCCACTCTCATCTCTCTACAGCTCATGTGACTCTGGACCCTGAAACTGCACACCCCATCCTTGTTGTGTCTGCAGATGGTCGTCATGTACAAAATCAACATAAAGATCAGAATGTCCCTGACACTCCACTCAGGTTTGACACCTGGTACTTTGTCCTGGGGAGGGAGAGTTTCACCTCAGGACAGCACTACTGGGAGGTGGATGTGAAGGAGAGGGCTGACTGGTGGTTGGGTGTCGTCAGTGAGTCTGCACAGAGAAAAGGACGAGTGAGTCTGAAACCACAGTCAGGATACTGGATTGTGAGGCTGAATAGTGGTGAGCTGACTGCACTGACTGACCCTGAGACCCCACTGCGATTGAGAGCGATACCCCAGAAGGTGGGGGTGTACCTGGATTGTGATGAGGGGCGCCTCTCATTTTACAGTGTGGAGGACCGCTGGCACATCTACACCTTCAATGGAGGCGTCACTGGGAAACTGTACCCGCTGTTTGATCCTGGAGTTGAAGGAGAGGAGCTGAAGATCCTGCAACCTGGAGATGAAACAAACCACTCTGACCAGCATAAGGAAGTTGTCTAATTGTGCTCGAGATTATTCTCTAAATTGAACTGCTTCAAATTGTACACTTACAATTCTTGTAGATTAGTCATTTTTCTCAGCATTTTCCATAAAAATAACAAAAACGTTAAGATGTTTTGAAAGGTTAACTGTGATATTTCTGGTGCTGACACTATTAAATACACACTATGAACTTTTGATTATTTGTTTTGTGTTCAAATTTTAGATTTTTGTGGTTGAGAACCAGATATGTGACAGGAGAAAGCTTACAGTCAACCCAGAATCTGGAGGAAAGTAATGTCATGAAAATAATATATTTTAATGTATTATAAGAATTTGATATAGAATACAACATAAGGTTTTATACAATAAGGCCAATATAATTACCTTGAACATGTGACTCAGGTGCTAATGCCAAATATCTTATAGCTCTAAGAGCTTGGCTTCAGTTCCTGGTTCTGATACTGTTGAGAATTTTGATCAAGGATCAATGTGCTGCATGATTAGTTTTTGTGCTCTTAGTTATGAAAAGTTTAGGCCTGAAACAACTTTAAAAGGACACCATTTATTTTGTTAGAGAGGCCTCCTGCCTGCCTGTCCTTCTTACTTGCCTTGTTTTGAGTTTCTGTTAGTCGAGCTATGAGACAAGGTCATCAGGCTCTCTGAAGAAGCAAGCAGGCAAACTTTGTTTTGAGAAATGCAGGAGCAGAGCCTTTTTACTGATAGAAGACCAAACAAACTTCATGCAAGGCCTTTGCCTGTGTGAGTAAAGGGCAAGCTCTTAAGCTAGCGTATAAAGCATATAAGCAATTAAATGGCATTTAGAAGCATTAGAGCTCATCAATACCTTAGGCAATAAAATTAAAACACAATGTATTATGATATTAGTTAGTTTGAACACTATAGGGGCTTAAGAGTTGATTGTTGAAAGTTAGGGGACTTTTTCCTGAACATGTGCCGTGATGTAAGCAGTAGCCTGGCCTCTGTCAAACCACTGGGTAGCTGTGTGCCATGACGTAACAGTGCTGCTGTCTGCATTCATGGGCTTTTATATTAGCACGCACGTATATATTTTACAGTAGCGTTTAAGTTTATATGGCAATGTTTCTTTATACAGCTTAGTGATAATAATAATAATAATAAGATATAGTAGCACATATGAGTGAGCTTAAAGAAGCAATGCCAGCTGTGCAGAACTCTTCAATGAATGCATGGATAATGTCACTTCACTGCAGGGAACACAAGGTAAGCCACCTGCCTTTTAAAACATCTCAGGCCTGTTCAGCACAGCGAGAAAGCAAATTCTGAAGCTCCTCTTACTCTGGCCAAACCACAGAGCAATGGCTGACTGTGCTGAAATCTGGGGCCAAGATCCTTAGGTATTCCAGTAATCCAGAGACAGAGAAGTCTACTTGATGGGCAAGATTATTAGCATATATCTGAGCAAAAAGAAGCAAAAAAGAAAAACAGTGACACTGAAATAATCCAATCATTATTTTTTAAACATCTTTCCCTATTTTTAGGAGGCTGCATGGTATACTTGGCACAGTGAAGGAAACAACGGGAAATGCAATGACAGTCAATCACAGAGCACACACACAAACATACAAACAAACACATGAAATTCACGCACCTGCTTAACCCAACTAAGGGTCATGCAGAGCAAAGACTACCAGGGCAGCATTGTGGCCAAGGCAAGGATCAGCTCTGAAGAAGGTGCCAGTCCATCACAGGACTGCACATGTGCAGATGTTTTCTCTGCCGTTTGAACAATTTGGAGTCCTACTTTTGAACTCTGTGTCTAGTTATTGTCCATGTTGATTTCACACACACCCTCAAAGACATGCATTGTAGGTTAACTTGCAAGTCCAATTTGGCCCCTCTGTTGCAGGAGGTCTGTATAACTGGCCCTTACGATGGAGGCGCACCATGTCTTAGGCCTTTTGTTGCATTTTTGATCCACTATACCAATAATATTGACCATTAAGCTTTTTATGCTTCTGGTCAATATTTTTTATAGCAATATTTAAAGCTTCTCCTCCAGAAGGTCCAAGACACCTTCTTCAGAACACTCTCACTCTGCTCATTCTTACTCACACTACTGGCATCATTTATCATTATTGTCTTCCATAGGCCTCAAACATAAGAATATGTGCCCTTGAGACTTGTCTAGTAACTGAGTTTGATGTCTGCAGGGCACATACTTGGGCAGACATTCTTTTAAAATTCTGTGTTCACCATGCAGCAGTCTCTTGGTAAGATCTAAAGGAAATTAAACTGAATTCATTTTGTGCAAATTCAAAGGAAGAAGCTGTCAAAAACTGCCTAGTGATGTCTGGGGGTCCTCATTCTGAATTTGTGCAAGTTTGCAGTCTGAGCTTTTGTATTTCCAAGCAACATGGCAAACTAAACAGCCTTGAAAATACTTGGAGGAAAAAGAGCCAAAGACCACCATTGGAAAGAGAGGCCTCAGAAGGAGAAACACACTGTTGACCTTTACCTGTCTGACTTTAGTCTTTCATGTTCATCAAAATAAAATAATTTCCTTTAATTCAGTGAAAAGACCTGCATCAATGGCTCACTAAATTTGTTCATCAATTACTTCAAGTAACGGCCAGAGGTGGGGAGAGTTGATAAAACCAGCATTCAAGTAAAAGTGCTATCAAGGTAAAAAAAATATTACTAAGGTTAAAGTACTTATCCAAAAACAAAAATTAAGGAAAAGTAAATAAGTACAAAAAGGTACTGAAGTACTCAGAATGCTTTGATTTAACTTTTACAGAAATCAACTTGTTTTTAAACTGCTTAGTTTAAACGGCTCAGTTGTATGCAGCAAAACACGACCTTCTGCATTTCAGACCAACAAACTGTGAAGTGCTTTATTTAACACACAGACCTCACCAAATGCTGACTTAAATAAGAGAGAGCCAGGTATTCAGTGCTCACTACACATTCAGTAATAGTAATAATTACTCATTTAGGACATCAAAATCACATAGTTGCTATCATCAACTTGAAACTTCACATATTTCGTTTTCTCAACTAGCAGTAGTGTAGTGTTGTGCAGGGCTAATGCTGATAGTCAAGTGCTACTCCAAAAATGAACTGAAATTCCCTCCTCATTTTGTAACACGTACTGCAGCCATGGGTGGAGTTTGACATTTAGGCTGGGCGGGGCCAGATGAAACATAAAAAACAATTGAATTTACAATCATACTGCTATATATTTACATCATACGTCAAACATTAAAATTTATTCGTAATATAAAGTTACAATGTAAACCAAATTTCACATACATTAACATATACACAGCTTTGAAATTACAATAAAATGTACACAGCAATCTTTATTTGAGAGAAAACATTTATTTTAGTTTGTTTATTATAAGTGTGGCACAGTAAGTATAGTATTTTCTTATTTCTTTTAAACAAGCTCGAAAATGTACACAGGTTATAGATTTTGGGCTCATTCTGAGATTGGGTTAACTATTTTAAAAGTTGAGTGTTTTTAATTTTGTATGTACTTCATCAAAGAGGCAATTTTGTTTATTAAATATGTTGTCAGAGTGGTGTGTGTGACATGTGACAGAGGTTTGCTCAGACCACCACACTGCTGTTTGTACAGGCAGCACATTAAGAGACAACAGTATGACTCTCTGGCCATTTCAATAGATTGGACTAAATAATAAGGATCAGTTTGCTGACGGGAATGGATATCTGATATGTAAATGAAAAAATATACAAAAAAATATAAAAGCTGAAGTGACACACAAAGGTAAATATGAAACAGTAAACTAATCTGTAATTGAAGTCATACAGAATTTTTTCTCTATTTAAGGACAGGCAACTTGCAATGAGAGGATTGATTTAGTTATCACATTTCTTTATTAACATACAGTATTTACATTAGCTCTAACTGTGGCTTTACAAAAACTTTTGAGTAAAAGTATCCTTTATTGACGATATAGTTCAGTAGCATAGTACATCTATTTCTGGCCACCCCTTAAACTCTACTTAAGGTTGTAATTTTTTTTCATCATTCTAAATTCTGACTGAATTCTGAGCCAGAGATGTTCTTGGACCAATGAAATCCACAGAACAAACCAGCTGATAGTGAGATTGTGAGAAGATGTCATTAGATTTGTTCAGAAGAAGAGACTTGAGGAAATTAAAACATCAAATTTGAAAAATATAAATATAATGAATGGTAAAGAGTGTGCCAGCAATGTACTAGAGTATAAATACTTCTTTTTTGTTTTCAGATTTACTTATGTAAAGTAAAAAGTACTGTTGCCAGAAACTACTCTGAAAAATGTATTTTTTTCAGAACAATACTTGAGGACAAGCAATGAAATATACTCAACATCTACAACCCACCTCTTAAAGCATGCGGTTTTCTTCCCAGACCTAAACCCTCTAAACACCCCCTTGAGATGCAACATGGCCAAAAAAACACAAGTTTGTGTGTGCAATACTGTATTGTACAGTATAACCTAACAGTGTGCACTTAAAATTTCCACTTTGTGATCAAAGTATGCAGCAGCAAATTAGATTAAATTAGTAATTTACAAAGCCATTGCTTGAGACAGTGAGAGTACTGCAGGCCGCCATGTCTGAGGATTATTGTGAGAGGAGAAAATAATCAGGAGAAGACTACATGAGCGTAGAGTACAGAAACGAGAATCAGAATCAAAGGCAGAAAGAAGTTCAATAATTAAAACACTGGGAACTACTTGTCTGAAAGCTAACCATTGTTATAAATGTTTTAAAGAATTGTAACCAAATGAGGGATAAAGTATAATGGTGCCACAGCCATACTTTATTGTCCTGTCCAGTGACATAACAAAGGTGACAATGGTAGTAACATGACAGCTCTTACTGCTTTGCATAAACAAAGAGTGAGATGGGAAATAAAACACTGAATGAATTAAAACAACAAGAAACACTCAAAACAGATTCTGCACAGTACACAAGAATAAAATTACTTAAAATATACATATAAATTGCATTAATTTCACCATCCTCCCCCTTCTAAAGTGCACATTCCAGAAATTACCTCTCAGTTTCGAGTGAAATTGGCAATGAAACTTTGTTAGATAATGAAGGGCATGCATGACCTGCTCGATCTTCAGGACCAAGATCTTGCTATTCCACAAGGGATTCAACTCTGAAATTCTTTTTCTGGAATCTAAATTTTACTAATTTCAAATTTTTAATGGCCCACAAGCACAACTGGAGGAGGAGGGTTAGAAGTAACAGGAAAATGACATACATGCACCGATTTAAAGCATGAAACATAAAACAAAAAATGCATTTTGAGTAACCAATTCACCTGTTTCAGTACAATGTAGGGACCAATGTTTGTCAGACTTAGTTAATGGGATGGCAGCCTCAAGCAGATGTCCTGACTTATGAGCCACACCTTTTGACCAATGTTAAACTTGGGATGACTGTGTCTTCTATAAGTAGCTTAAGACTTGGGAGAAGCTTCTACTATCAAAACCTACTTCTGTATTTTACTCCAATTGTTCTGTAAAGAGAACAAAAAATCTGAAAGAGCTGAAATCGATAAAGAGGCTACACTAAATCTTAAAACCAGTGGCATAAAACCATACTGATACTTGAAACATTTTGAAAGAGTATTTGAATAAATCTTTAAGTGAAAACTCAACAAAGGACAGAATATCAAACTAATCCAACAGAGGAGAATTCACAGTACGCTTCAGGAACTTTTTCAAGTCTTGATTCACTCTCTCAGAGAAACAGTTGAACTACAGATGATGACAGAAATGAATTTAACTTTAATGCCTTCCCTTTCACAAAACCCCTTTCAGAATCTGGAGATAAACAGAGGACCCCAATCAGAAAGAATAGATTTAGGCCCCCATGAAGTTTAAAATAATGATGAATAAAAATTTCAACTGGATATTTCACAGTTGAGAGATTTCAATGGTATAAAATGTAGGCTTTTTCAAACAGCAGTCCAGCGACCAGAATAACCAGTTGACAGTAAAATGGTGAATGATCTGTGATAACACCAACAGAGATGTCTTCCCAAGGATATGTTGGTGGTCAATTGGACTGGAAAAGCCCCAATCCAGCTGTCGATTGAGACTTAGCCCTATAACAGGTATGGCAAGCCTTAACAAGATCAGAGTTTTCTTTACCCATGCCACCAGAAATAGCAACACAAAAAATCAAGAAACATAGAAATCCCTGAATGACCCAAGAATGGTGAGGAATGTTCTCATATTAGGAACAGACAGTTTGCCCTCCAGGGTGTCACAAGGAGGTGTATTCGAAAAAGCTGAAGGAAAGGAGACCAGTTAAAAATCAGGAACTTCATTAATCAGGGTACACAAAAATGGACAAGACAGAATGATCAGTTCAGGTCCCGAATCAGTATTTTCAGGCTCAAACTTACTAGTTAATGCATCTGCCTTTATATTATGACCACCAGAAGATAGGTGACTAAGAAATTAAAACAAACGAGAAACAAAGACCAATGTGCTTGTCTAGCAATCAAACAATTGACAGATTTCAAATAAGTTAAGTTTTTGTGATCAGTGACAATAGTGATGACAATGATGCCGCTGTTCTAGATACAATTTAAATGACAGACTAAGTTAAGGATGATCCCCCATAACACAGAAAACATTTTAGAGAAATAACAGCAAGAGTGTAGTTTATAAGAATCTGGAAAATGCTGAGATAACAAAGCCTCTACACCAATACTCGACACGTCTCCTTCAACCTGAAAGAGTATCGCAGGGTCAGGGTGATGCATAGTAAGGATAGAAGTAAACTTCACCTTAATGGCATCAAAAGCCTGTTAAGCATCTGGTGTTCAAAAAATTCTTCCATCTTTCTTTGTAGGGGATGTAACAGGAGCAACAAAAAGAACTGAAATCTTTAAGAAAAATATCAGTAGAAATCAGTAAACGTTGGACTTACTCTAAACTCCCTGGAAGTTTCTAATTCAGAACAGTGGAAGCCTTGTGTGGGTCCATTTGAATACCAGAACAACTAATTTGATATCCCAAGAAAAAGATCTATAAAATTCACTTCTCATGTTTATCAAACAAATTATTAACCATAAGACAAGGCAGAACTTCCTTAACATGGACCACATGAGAGTCAAAATCCTTAGAAAAAATCAAAATGTCATCAATGTATACCAACGCTGAATGTCCCAAATGACCACTAAAGATGTAATTTACAAATACTGCCAGGGCATTGGTCAAACCATATACGGTAATATGACAAGGTATTTATCATGATATTAAGAGCAGTCGTCCACTTATCCCCTCGTTAAGACACATTAAATTGTAAGTGCTGTGCAAGTCAGCTTGAGAAAATATAGAATCAGTAATTTGAATGAGCAAAGGCAAAATAAAAGCAATAAGAAAGTTGTTCTTGACATTGACCTTATTTATCATTTCAAGGATGAAGTGAGCCATCATTTTTGGACACACACTCACACAAACAAAAATCCAGCTTCGAGAGGACTATTGAATGTCAAACAGGCCCAGTATCTGCTTTGTTGTGCCGAGTGACAAATGTGTAGAGCTGGTAAAGGGTCATTGCACTGTGCAATTTACTGTGCCTCAAATAAAACTTATAATGTGAAGGAAAGCAGCATACAGACAATTGAACAGCAGATAAATTAAAGAGTAAATGTACAGTGTAATGTATAGCACCAAATCAAGTACAATTCCTTTCAAAATGTTTTCGACTGTGATGACATGCCATCTGCTATCAAAGAAGTTGTGGTTACTTGATGTGGACATGCATGGGTAGCACTAGAAAACTGATAAATAATTAAGCAGCAAATAACCACATTTAAGACAAGCAAGGCTCAGAATGCTTGATGAGCCACATGAAACCAAGTCACCAGAAATTGAAAGGCCAAGATAAAATTGAAAGTCAAATACTGAAGGAAGTTGTAGCCAGAACACAATTTTTTACCGCTCGAGTGTACTTGGTTTAAAAGTAAAGGCCACTAAAAAGATCAAAGTCTGAGGAATAAAGAAATGTGTGGTCCCCTCCATATTTATATTATCAATTTCTGTTAAGATATCAGTGCTGTGCAAAAATAACACAGTAGAAAAGAATAATTTTTAAAGTTCACTTTCAAAAATGAATTTAGCATTAGCAATAGAATCCACACATGCAAAAAATGCAAAGTGGATAAAATTACAAGTATAAAAATAATTATTACTACAGTACTGTAGCAGCCAGTATTCACAAGCGCTTATTAATAGGTTGGAGCAGGTACCCAAAGTATTTACTGTGGTGGATGAGGTGGAATCAACTACCTGGTTGGCAGCAAATTCTCTACATGCGTCCCATCTGTTCTACAGCTTTCTTGGAAGTGCAGTCCAGGGTCTGAGGAATCCACAGCCCTGGAGCCTCACGTTTAAAACGTTCTTACAGTCAGAAATGTGTGTATGCCATTTCTTATGCAAAAGTTATGTTTTCCATAAAACACAAACTTGCTATGAAAATCAGCTTAACATTACGGCAACTTTCAACCATCTGTAAGTTCTATGCAGACTTTTTTGGTGTTGATATTTTAGTGACTCCAGATAGCAGGACAATGAAGTGAACAGAACATCTTGTTTCATTGTGCATTTCAATGACATGCCAGTCCCATTCTGGTGCTCTTGAACTAATTATACCATGTAATTGACATGGTGTCTCAGGATAGCTGTCTTCAACATTTGTAATAACGCCTAATACATCAACTTAGTATTAATTGCTCTAGTGTGTAGCCCATCTCTTTTCTCTATAAAAGGGAGTGCTGTGTGTTGTAGGGCATAACTGGCAATGGCAGCAATTAGCACTTTTGGAGGATACTGCCAATGGCAGGCTATGTAAGGAGAAAGTTTCATGGATTGCAGGGATTTCTTGTGCCATGATGATTACGGCTTTATAAACTGAGTTAGACTTCATAGAGCCATCCTCTAAGGATTTTTGCAAAGAATTTGACATTTGAATGAATCTACAGTATATATATAACATTTTAGGGGCTGTCTGTTGGTCATGCAAAAATTTGTTCACCCACGGCCTTGAATGTTGATCTTGGTCTGAAATAACAGCTTGTGCCGTGAAACAGGCAATGTGACCTATGAATTTGATGTACAGCTTACAATGGCACAAAAACCTTGGCTTAGAGTCCCTCTTATGGTCACTGAAGATGCAGCGGCGCACATCCAGAAAATGCATGACAGCTTGTGGACAATATGGCTGGCATGAAAACTATGAGGACACTTCATATGTGGCATGGACACAGATAGATGCACAGGCATGCAAACAACTCCATGCAACACATTGTGCCAGAACGGTGTCCACTGTCCACCTACGCACTACTAAAGCCACCAGCAAAGACAATTAACATTTTAATAAAACTGACTTATATGTATGTATTTCAAGTGTTACCATTTCTGAAAGGTTTTCTTGTTATTAAGACTGTAAAATTTATTTTATAATCTATTTTTTAGTGGCCAGTCTGTCTGTTTATGTTAATTAGGTCTGTCTTCTCAAAGAAAAAAAGTTTTTTTAAAAATTTGATTGAAAAATTAAAAATGTTTTAAATTTTTTTTATTTATCTTTTTACAGTGTATCAGTGTTCTGATAAATCTGATGTTGGCATTGTTTAGCAGTTTGTACTTTTATCATGTCTGTTCATTGTTCATGTCTGTATCATTGCTTGGTATAAAAAATAATTGAAAATCTCCCAGTAACTGGCAAAAATACAAAATACAGCCAAAGAAATGAAGAAGTACTGATAAATGACGAGGACTGATCGAGGAGAGGATGAATTTTGGGAATTTAGGACTTGCCTGTCTCTGAATAGGCCGTGTATACCTTCAATGTCTTGACATCATAGATGTTGCACTAAATTTTCTATGTAAGGTGTGTGGATTTAATTTTAGAACAGTCAAAGCCTTTTTTGCTTTTTTAATGACACTTACTTTGGATTTGCAGGGCCAGATGGTTCTTCCAGTTAAGCAGGTCTAATGTTGTGTTACTCTGGTAGATGGAGGATTAGTCAGCAAGAAAGAATCTGAAACGTACTGGTGCCAACTAAAAAACAAAAGCTTTTTCACTGTCACTTCTGTGGCTTTCATTTCCCGGTGGTTTCATTTCAACTCTTAAAATCTATATTATGGACTCTTTAATGGCTATGACGATTAGTCATCCCCAACTTTCTCTGAAGTGTCTACCTTGAGAGCTTATTCTGTGTATTTCAGTGCTGGTACTTTGCTGGAAAACTACTCTGTTTTGCAATATCTCATTTCTTTATATGTGCTTTTCTTTATGTTTCGGAGGTGAGACTCCTCTGTCTATGGACAGCCCTCCTAGACCTGAGATCTGTGTGAAATGTTAAGCAAAAAGATGTTATCACTGCAACTTTTTATGTTATTTTTTATTTCAGCCATAATAATAGCTTGGACCAAAGTAAATGTATAAACCCTAAAATGAAATTAATATTCTCAGAGATAAACAACTCCTAAAGATGAGAGAGCAATGTACACACAACTACAGTAAACGATTTAACTGCCACCATCCAAGAATTAGTGATGAAGGTTTACAACAGAGATTTAATGCAGCTTTGTCACTCTATTTTTCACAAGAAACCAAATATCAATACAACTGATAAGGCATAATTTCATTTTTGTTAGGGAACAACATTATTGTTATTTTGATTTTTATACAGTTTTGTATTTCTTCATTATTTCTGATTTCACTTGAAAATTGTATTTAGTTTTAGTTAGCCTGCACAATATACTTTTAATGTTGGTTAATCTTGAGTTTCAGAAATATGATTTTATTTTATTTTATATACATTAGTTTCTATCAATCTATTATAAAAAAAATCTTGTGACGAGATGTGATCTTTTGAAGAGAGATAGAGAGACGGAGACAGAGAGTCACTTTCACGTCCCGCGACACAGGCAAGTCACGCCATACTTACAACCTTTGGAAGCAAGTCCTGTGATACACATGCAGAGCAGGTTGGAGATAATGGAAGTAATAAAATTTGAAAGACTCAAGAAAATGAGAGTAAAGATCACATTAGTGCAAACAAACGGAAAATATTACTCAGTGAAATAACGGAACAGCGAAAAGAGATCAAATAGTGCTTGAGGATGTCTGGGGGAGAAGAGAGACAAGGCAGTGACTTTAAAAAGATCAAAGCACCGCACGAAATGCAGATCATGAGACACGGGAGCAGCAGCAAGCCAGCAGCTGATCGAGCAAAGAGGAGGTAAAAAAACAAAAACAAACTGTTATTTGTTTCCAATTGAATCACCGTTTAAGAGGGGTTTTGGAGGAGTGAAAGCATCTCCTTGGGGTGCGTTAACCCCCCTGTTCACAAAGGCATATAGCCGTAGAGTAAAGATCGAATTATTGCAAACAACCAGAAAATATTACTTAGTGAAATAATGGAACAAGAAAAGAGATCAAATAGTGCTTGAGGATGTCTGGGGGAGAAGATAGACAAGGCAGTGAATTTAAAACATTCAAAATGCCACACGAAATGCAGATCACGCCGCACAGGAACAGTAGCAAACCGGCAGCTGATCGAGCAAAGAGGAGGTAAAAAAACCAACTGTTATTTGATTCCCATTGTATGACCATTTAAGAGGGCTTTTGGAGGAGCGACCGCGTGTCCTTGGGGTGTGCTCAGCCCCTCTCTTCACAACAGTGCGCAGCACAGCAGAAATCCAGAATCTGATTGAGCAAAGATGAGGTAAAAAAAAAGGAATGTGTTTCCCATTGTATCACCATTTAAGAGGGGTTTTGGAGGAGTGGCCACTTCTCCTTGGGGTGCATTCAGCCCCCTTTTTCACAATGGCGCTTAGAGAAGTTAAAAGGATATTACCGAATGCAAGCAACTTTATAAGAATCCAATTTTTTGTGCTAAAATAACTTTTTCACGCAAGTTAATAAATACAAATAATTAAAATGAAATAAAAATGGAAGTGGGTGGCGCAGTGGCAGTGCTGCTGCCTCGCAGTAAGGAGACCCGGGTTCACTTCCTGGGTCCTCCCTGCGCGGAGTTTGCATGTTCTCCCCAGGTATGCGTGGGTTTCCTCCAGGTGCTCCAGAGTCCAAAGACATACAGGTTAGGTGTATTGGCGATCCTCAATTGTCCCTAGTGTATGTGCTTGGTGTGTGGGTGTGTGTGCGTGTGGCCTGCGGTGGGTTGGTGCCCTGCCTGGGATTGGTTCTTGCCTTGCGCCCTGTGTTGGCTGCGATTGGCTCCCGTGACCATGTGTTGGAAAATGACTGGCTAAAATTGGAAGTACATAGGCAGATTTAGTTTTTCATTAGTATGCAGACTCTGCACACTTTTATCAAGCTATTAATAAACTAATTGTGCGAGATGCGTATGCCTTCACTTCCAGATGACCTTTCCAAAGTACAAGAAATTCATTAATATCATCACACTGTCAGATGTGTGAACTTGAGTGAATCTGTCAGTGTGCCAACGAACAGCTTTATTGCTGCTCAAGTCTGATAAAAACTGAAAACTTTTATGTAATTTATTATTTTATTTCAGTTAGTCTTTCAAGCTACTGTGGCAGTTTTGTACAGATTTATTTGTTCAGCCTGGTTTTGTTAATTATTTTATTTCAGTTTACAGTTATTTAATTAATAAATTAAATTTTTGCTTACAATAATAATCTTGGTTGAGAAACACTGACAAAGGTGCAACACTCTGTGATTATAATTATACATGTTTTCTGGCATTTAGAAGATTTGGAAGAATTTCCTTGCATGTAGGAAGTTGCCACCAATTATTTATAAAAGTTTAGAAAATATTTTAGGGAAACTGAACTACTTACCATTTGTGAATTTCGAAAGTCTTCAGTTATTTTTCTGGCAAATGAAATTATACAATAATTTTTTATAATTAATTAATAAGATTTTGGTCCCCTGATACAGAAAACATTGATATCTCAATGATGGGTGTGTGTCTGTCTGTCTGTGTGTCACAGTTTCTTGAGCTAAAATAGCTTGATAGAAAAATACCAAATTCATCACTTAAGCCTGTTATGAGATGACGATGTGCTGAATAGTTTATGAACCAAATCGTGTAAGAGAAAGAGGCACTCTAGAGGAACCCTCAAATACTATAATTCTGCAATTAGTTATGAATTTTTCTTGTCAATTGTTATGGTGATGACCTGTTTTATAATCATAAAGATCAGAATCATAGTGGTAAATAATTACTGAAATGTTATAGAATAGTTACGGTAACTTGGTTCCTAGGGTTCAAAGCGTACTGATGCTCACTTCCGAATTTTTTGTATAATAATAATGCATTAAAGAGACCTGACCTCTTTGAATGAAATGCTGCACTCAGCACTCAAACTGTAAACCTCTGTCCATCAGCAGTGTAATGCATGCTTTTTTGAACAATTTATTAATAGTTGATTAACATTTCGCAAACAAATGCCATGTTAGCTGTCATAATGTTATTAGTATAGTGCCTTATATGTCATTAAACGTTTGTAAACATATGCTATAGTGGCTTAGTTGAAGTTTTTAATTTTGAGCAGAAGACTTATAGCTGTTACCAACATGTGGCTTCCCTTCATTATCACACTAAAATACGCCAGTGACACAGCAAAAGTTAAGCCAAGGAAAGGCAGAGATAACCTACTGTACGCAATCTTTTGTTAGCAGTAGCCACCTTCAGATGTCTCCTACTAGAATTGCATCACATTCTCCTTGTGATCATTTACATTTGGGTCAGCAGATGTACAGCAGGGACCTAAAATGAGTGCCCTGGAGTACACAAGAAAAGAACGGGTTATCTGTGGCCATTTTATCTGCTGATAACGGGATTATTATATAACTTATTTAACTGATTTTAAAAATTTTTGAAAAGAAACCAGATTGGGATCTTCAGCAGTGGGGCAAGTGTCTACCTTACAAGTCAGCTATGCTTTACTGCCACAGTGACTTATTTCTTTAACTGCCTGAGTTTAAACTAATTATTGGCAGTTAAGTAGCTACTAAGCACCTATGAACATATCAACACTTCTGTGTGTTTGAGCTCTACCTGAGACATATGCAGTGTTTTTGGGACGAGGAGTCACTGACCAGCAGAATATGAACAGATATCAAAAAGTGTACTAGGAAAAGAGGAGATCATGAAAGAGCACATTTGAAGGTGAAATGCTGGGTGACGTAACCAAAGCACATTATAGGGGAGTCAGGAGTGTACAGTATTGTTAAATTAGGTACTCATATCTCATCAGTAAGAATTTTGATACTCTTTGTTCACATGCATCTTTTGTCTACCTATGCAGGGTACTATATCAAAATATATATCAATATATGCAATCAAGGATTTACATAGCTTGGAATTCTCCAGGTCTGTATTTAATTTTTTTTTATTGTCAGAGTAGTGAAATAAGGGCCTCAATCACTTTATAGATGTAATCTCAGCTCATTTATGCCACAATGTTCAGCACTCATGAAAGAAGAACAACTCCAGTCAACAGCCTGGATATTTACTGTCTATTAGATGTCATGCATGCAAACTCATATACTGCACACACTGTATTTAAGTGTCATTAGAAGACAGTAGCACCGTTTGAAGTATTAAGAGGCTGACAAATTAGAATAGACACATACATTTTGCTCCTGGTCACAAAAGAACATTCACATTTTACTCTTTGTTAAATTACAAAGCTGATCAAGCTGGTACAGAGGCAGAAAGTTTATCAGTTTGTTTGCTACCTAAGATTTCTATCACAGATCTTGAAATTGACAGATTGGAATGGTCTGGATATGGATCATCAGGTGGCAGCCGTGCTGAGTAAATGCTGAATCTCTTACTCATTATGGTGTGACCCCTGGCCTGGGTGTAACAGATAACGCATGGCAGAACTTCTGACTTCCAAAGCAACCATACTCTTGCTTCAAGCTTGCTGTTTTCAGAAGAGCGTAAACATCTTGGCCATCAGAGACTGAGATCATTAAGTGACAATGGCGAGTGTGCACTTTTAATTTGCTTTGTTTATGTCATACTCTTTGCTTAACACATGGAAGTGAAATCTACAAGGTGTCTAAGCAGTGGCATTTCTGCATTGAGGGCCAGTGGAGGACAGCCCCATCAGATGTGCAAAATCATAAGCATCTCTCAGTACTTTAACTTGTTATAAACATTTTAATAATAATTTTCTGTCATATGGTCAGTGTAATTAACTATCCAGAAAAATATTGCTTCTTGCAGTATATGAAATTGTCTTTATGCTGATTTCTAGAAGGATGCTTCCAGCTGAAGGATTTGAACCATTGGCCCTTTAGTAATATTTGGTGTGTATCTGTATGTGTAACCTGAACTTTCTGCTTTTGCAATTGGGCTTGAAGGTCATCATCTGAGTTAAATGTGTTTGTTTTTTTTAAACACACATTTGCACTTCTGGTTCAAAATGTTAAGTCAAGTCCATACAGCACATGCCAGCAAAAACATACAAAATGTCCAGTACCATATGCACCCATTATGATAGCCACACTAACCTGATTATTAGGAACTCAGCATTCACAAGACATTAAACTGCATCTTGATTTTTACCCACCACTGAGGAGGACTGCGCAAAATTCGAAGAAGAAACCACAGCAGCCTTTGTGTGCTCCTTATGTGGATAAGTAGCTACTCTGGTTTAAAAGAAGTTCAAAGTTCTGGTGTGAAAAAAATTAGTTATGTATGTAGAAAATTATTTTGTCAATTGTTTGCTGACCTCAGGCTGACCATCAAATACCTGGTCAAATAGTTGGTAATGCTGCTACTGGACGTGAGGTGGGCAGTTTGAGAGGTGCTGCGTGTGCAATTTGCATATTCTTTCCATTTTCATTCCATTTGATTTTAAACTTGTTGCAATTTCAGTTTAAGCTATTCATACCCAGTTGATTCTGCTGAGCAGCATGGGGTAGCGACGTTCTCACTTTATTTAGTGTTTAAATCTATATGGCTCTATTTTGTCAGATGAGGATGATTCAAAGGGTGTCAAAATGATTTGATGCCAATCAAGACAGTTCAGGAACCACTATCCCATAGTTTGATTCATTATTGTGTGACATGAAAGAGACCTGAAGGTATGTTTTGCTAGTCATAAGTGAAACAGGGACAGATTATGTAAGGTGATAAGTTTTTTAGAAAATACTGCACAACTAGAGGACAGTGTTGGTATGGATCCACCAGACTTTTCATACAAAAATACCACTTTGTCTTAGTAAAATGAAAAGGCTTTCAGGACTTCAGTTTTCTAAGAACACACATAACTGACATAGACTGCTGCAGCAGTTAGATCAAGATTCTGTATGCAGGCTGATAGAAGACATGGAGAACAGCAACTCGGGAAATAGATTCATTAATAAACTTGGAAATTCAATTCTGGCATTTTAATCAAAAGGTGGACATGCAGCAGTCCTGCTGCCTCACGGTTTCAGAATCCTGGGATTCAATCCAGCTGCTGTGAAGTTCTCTTGTTCTCTCTGTATCTGAATAAATCTTATTCTGTGTACTCCAATTCTTATTCCAAACCCCAAAGAAACAAATGTTAGGTGAATTGATGACTCCATATCAGTCCTGCGTGAGTGAGTGTTTTGATTTGTTTGAGTGTGCCTTGCCAAGGTTCGTTCCATTCTTGCAATTTTTGCTGGCAGGTTAGGTTGCATCACTCTCAGCCACGTAATGGATAGCATGAGTTTGATAATTACTGTATGGACGGATTCTATTAGAAGACTTTTTATCAGATCATATACATTGATATTAAGCTACTAACTCCTCAATTTGAGATTTGGCAATCAATGTGCTAATACATCAGGTAGTTAACACAAGGAATATTCAAGAGTATCTAAATAAAACAAACAGATTGATGGTGTCATAATGAAGATGCCAGACAATGCTGGCTCCTATTCAGTTCCAGAGGATTGGGCCCCCATTTACCTTCAATTTCATCCAAAATAAAAAGTGTCCCTTCTCATTTTTTCACTGAATCCATGTTTCCTTTTGCCTGTAGACCGCTGTCTCCATTCTTTCACTATCAAGCTCAAATGATAATCCTAAGTGCCTCTTCATATGTTCCGGGGAATAGTAAACAACCCTAAAAGATTTCCTGTCCATCTTTAGTCAGTTTATTGTGTTCTGAAGCACTCCTTAGTGACCCACGAAGCATTCAGCATAAGCTAAGTGGTTGAGTGATCTCATTACTGTCCCCCTTTGAATTTTTAACGTAGCTTTGGATACCTAGAAGAACTGTTTTTGAGATTCCAAATGTGCTTTATTGGGTTTACCATCTTCTGATGCTCTAATACTGTTTATCTTCTGGAGGAATTCAACATTTCCTGCTCTGAACTTTTAGGATCCCACATTCAGATTTTGGGCCCAGAAGAGACAGCTACAGTTTGAATGTGTGTCAGATAACTACCTCACCTAAGTGTTTGTATTTCTTTCATAATGGGAGAGAATGTGAAGACCAGTCAGTGAGAAACAGAATGTCCATGGTAACAGCAGAACAATACCAGATCAGCACCGGATCCCAGTATCCAAACATGCAATTGCACACATTTGGCCAATTAAGAATAGTTATTCAAACACATAAAGTGAGTCTTCAGATGTGGGATGAAAATTGGAGCACCGGGAGAAGAACCTGACAAGCACACTGAAAACCATTGTGGAGGAATAATTTTAGGGTAACATAGCATTCATTTTAAAATAATAGCATAAAGGCTTAATAAATATCAGAAACCTGTTTAGGCACACCAGGAAACTAGATAAAGGTCAAGTGAACAACAAAATGTATACTGAAATATAAGAATTGATTTAGGAAAAATACTGAGATGGTCAAGTAAATAATGTACCAGAAGAAAGGCTGATGTAATATACAAAATGTACTGAAGGATGACTAAGAAATGACTAAGAAATCAGCAGATGTTCTACAAACGAGAAAGAACAGTTGCAGGTATATCACAGCCTTCTGCAACTCAAATGATCGCAGCCAAACAGATACGTCTTCTAGAGGAACTGGCTAAAATGATAGCCAGTGATTTTCAGCCATTTTCCATTGTGGAGGAAAAAGGATTTAAAACTTTTGTCCAGGCCTTAAACCCTGTGTATGTTCTCCCAGTTGAAAAAGCTTGTCCCAAACAATTATTCCACACGGAGTGTGCCTTGTGACAAGACAAGGAGAAATCCCACAGCTGATACTGTACTGGAGATGAAGTCCTATCTTGAGGAGCCCCCCATCCAAAGAGGTGAAGACCCACTGAACTAGTGGGAGGCCAAGGCTTTAGTCTACCCACGCCTGGTTAAGGTAATGGTAGGTAATGGTTTGCATAGTTGCAACATCTGTCCCCTCAGAGAGAGAGTCTTCTCAAAAAAGGGACAAATATGTATAGCCTTGCCTACACCCATTTATTAATAATATATTCATTACATTTAAACTCTTAATTTTCCAAAATAAAAGAAACTATTATCTATACTAATAAAAGGCAAAGCCCTCACTCACTCACTCACTCATCAGTAATTCTCCAACTTCCCGTGTAGGTGGAAGGCTGAAATTTGGCAGGCTCATTCCTTACAGCTTACTTACAAAAGTTAGGCAGGTTTCATTTCGAAATTCTACATGTAATGGTCATAACTGGAACCTCTTTTTTGTCCATATACTGTAATGGAGGAGGCGGAGTCGCGTATCGCGTCATCATGCCTCCTACGTAATCACGTGAACTGAAAACAAGGAAGAGCCCCAAAGAGCGCTGAAGAAAACATTCATTACACAATTGAGAAAGCACAAGAGAGCGGCTCACGTGAACTGACTGAATGGAGCACGAGTGATCACTTCGATACTGCAGAAACAAAGCACGGTGTAAAACGTAAGTTTAAATTAAGTTTATAGAAACGCTACCGCTGCCATTTGCAATACCATATTCGCGAGATACAAGTTTAATGAGAAACGCTCCCGCTGCCGTTTGCAATACCATATTCGCGAGATACAAGTTTAATGAGAAGACACGAGGTATAAACGACACTTTGGATGACTTTGTAACGGATTAAAAATTGCTGTAGCGAGAAACTTTTAAGTGCCAGGTCTTAGCTAACAGCACGTAGAACGCAGCATGTCGGAAACAAAGCACCGTGTAAACCTAAAGTTTAAATTAAGTTCTTAGACCTACAAAAGGTTGCCATTGATTTGAGGCAAGATTGCTTTTCTCCTGTACAACTATATGTTGCATTCTCAAGAGTGTGCTTGCATGGCTTGGTCATATTACAACCGGAGTGCTGAACTGACAACGTGGTATACAAACAGAACTATAACAATCGTAATAAACGAACAAAAAAACAGCGGACAATCCGTGGATTAAATAAAAAGGCTACTTCCATTGGTGAAGCAAGGAAAAAGGAAGACATTATATGGCGTTCATTTATAAAACAGCGGAGAGGCTGTGTGAAGTCAGCTTCACAAAAAAAAAGATCCTTAACAAATTGTTATTGGTATATTTTCCCTCAATTTAAAAAGGTTTTCTTTTCTTCTTAATAAAAATTTAAAAGCAGTACTTCGCCGGTGCGAAGTACGGGGATTTGAGCGACTGACGCATACAGACATATTCATGAGTGCAGGTACTTCGGAAAGAAAGCACCGTGTAAACCTAAAGTTTAAATTAAGTTCATAGACCTACAAAAGGTTGCCATTGATTTGAGGCAAGATTGCTTTTCTCCGTACAACTATACGTTGCATTCTTAACAGTAAGCTTGCACGGCTTGGTCATATTACAACCGGAGTGCTGAACTGACAACGTGGTATACAAACAGAACTATAACAATCGTAAAAAAAGAAAAAAAAAAAAAGCGAAGAACCCGTGGATTAAATAAAAAGGCTGCTTCCTTGGCGAAGCAAGGAAAAAGGAAGACCTTATATGGCGTTCGTTTATAAAACAGCGGAAAAGCTGTCTTAAGGCTGCTTCACAAAAGAACAGATCCTTAACAAATTGTTATTGGTATATTTTCCCTCAATTTGAAAAGGTTTTCTTTTCTTCTTAATAAAAATTTAAAAGCAATACTTCGCAGGGATTTAGATATATATATATATATACAGTATATATATAGATATATATATAGATATATAGATATATATATATATATAGATATAGATATAATGTATATAGATATCGATATATATATAGATATAGATATATATAGATATATATATATAGATATAGATATATATATAGATATAGATAGATATAGATATATATAGATATATATAGATATAGATATATATAGATATAGATATATCTATCTATGTATGTCTATATATATATATGTAGATATGTATATATATATGTGTATGTATATGTAGATATGTATATATATATATATATGTAGATATGTAAATATGTATATGTATATATATGTGTCTGTATGTGTGTATATATATATATATGTATGTGTATGTATGTATGTGTGTATATATATATGTATGTGTATGTATGTATGTGTATATGTATATATGTATGTGTGCGTGTATGTATGTGTGTATATGTATGTGTATATATATATATATATGTTGATATGTGTATATAGATATATATATATATATATATATATATATATATATATATATATATATATATATATATATATATATATATGTGGATGTGTATATGTATATATATATGTATATATGTATATATGTATGTATATGTAGATATGTGTATATGTAGATATGTATACTGTGGTGGGTTGGCACCCTGCCCAGGATTGTTTCCTGCCTTGTGCCCTGTGTTGGCTGGGATTGGCTCCAGCAGACCCCCGTGACCCTGTGTTCGGATTCAGCGGGTTGGAAAATGGATGGATGGATGGATAGATATGTATATATATGTATATATGTTTACATATATATATGTTTACATAACCTCTTTAACACACTACTTCTCCGCTGCGAAGCGCGGGTATTTTGCTAGTGTATGATAAAGTGGAGCAGGAGACGGACTTGTTGTACTTGTGGTGTGTGGAATGGCATCTGAAGTGCTGGCGGTGACTCAGCTGGAAAACCACAGCACAGGTGGCAGTTTGTCCTCTTTATTATTTCCTCTTAGTTCTTTTAGTGCTTGTATATTAGTTCTTAGATGATAGCGATTTCTTCCAGAGAATGTTTTGATTTTTCACTATATTAGGTAATTAGTTTTGAGAATGACACAAATATTGGTTTTCACAAAGTTTGCTGCTTCAGTGTTTTTAGATCTTTTTGTCAGATGTTTCTATGGTACATAAGATATAAATATAATTACAAGCATTTCATAAGTTTGAAAGGCTTTTATTGACAAGTACATTAAGTTTATGCAAAGTGTCAATATTTGCTGTGTTGGCCCTTCTTTTTCAAGACCTCTGTAATTGTCCCTGGCATGCTGTCAGTCAACTTCTGGACCAAATCCTGACTGATGGCAGCCCATTCTTGCATAATCAATGCTTGGAGTTTGTCATAGTTTGTGGGTTTTTTTTTTGTTCCCCTGCCTCTTGAGGATTGACCATAAATTCTCAAAGGGATTAAGGTCTGGGGAGTTTCTTCGCCATGGACCCAAAATTTCAATGTTTTGTTCCCCAAGCATGGTGTTCCATCGTGCTGGAAAAGGCATTGTTCATCATCCAACTGTTCTTGGATGGTTGGGAGAAGTTGCTCTCGGAGGATGTTTTGTTACCATTCTTTATTGAAACATATGTAATGCTTGTAATTATACTTCAGTATATCATAGAAACATCTGACAAAATGATGTAAAAACACTGAAGCAGAAAACTTTTGAAAACCAATATTTGTGTCATTCTCAAAACCTTTGGCTATGACTGTATATTTATATACTGGCTATGTAAGGAAAATAAAGCAGAATTTTAGGTAGAATGGAAAGCCCAAATAAACAGACGGCAATTTTTTAGGTAACTTCAGATTCACTTAAAACAAATGCTTTTAACGTTTCTTTAAAAAGTAAACAACAAGTTTAATTTGTGTTAATTTGTTTGTTACTGTGACACTTTTTTTTAGTTGTTTCTGTTAATATACAATATTGCTCTTTCAGGAAACTCTCAGAAAAAGATGTTTTCAAGCTTAGACCGGCTGTCCCTGCCCCTGTGGTTAGTGTTGTTTTCTCAGAGCTCCCCAGTCCAGGCTTCATGCCTCTCTTCACTGCCCAGTTTGCACATTCACCTCAAGTGTTGACTTCACTTTACTGGAGATTGACAAAGACCTGCATGTTAAGCTGACTGGAGATTCCAGACTTGGTACGAGTGAGTGTGGGTGGGTGTCTTTGAGTGTATCCTCTGATGGACTGACATCATGTTCAGAGTTGGTTTCTGCCTTACAGCTACAGGCCATATACAGTATATGATAAAAAGCCCAGATAAAAATGAATAGGAAAGTAAAAATATTTAAATAATGTTTGTCAGGCCCTGAGAAATAGGAGAAAATATGAATAATTATTTTCTCCTTACATTAAAGTGGCAATATTAAAATATGCAGAGTCATTTTTTTTTTAGTTTTTCAAGGTGGCAATTTCATTAGCACTACTGCTGTATGGTCCCATCGGATTGATTTTTTTTATCTCCATCCAAGAACAGTCAGCACAAGCTCACATTCATTCATTCATAACAGGATGATTTAGAGTTGTCAAATTATGTTGACATGCATGTGTCACTGATGTGTCAGGAGTGCTGTCCTTCTTGAAGAAACATCCAATATGGATGCAAAAATATCTTTAAAACTGCACTCAAGCAGTAGCCAGGCTGGGATTTGAACGCAGGAGTTGTGAAGAAGCAGTTCTAAGCACTACACTGCTCATCATTGACTCCATTCCAGTTTTATATACCCTTGTCCATTAGAACATTAGAACATTAAAACAATCCAGACAAGAACAGGCCATTCAGCCCAACAAAGCTCGCCTGTCCTATCCACTCAATTCTTTTAAAAAAACATCAAGTCTAGTTTTGAAAATCCCTAAAGTTCTACTCTCCACCACACTACTTGGTAACTTATTCCAAGTGTTTATAGTTCTTTGTGTAAAGAAAAACTTCCTAATGTTTGTGTGAAATTTACCCTTAACAAGTTTCCAACTTGATGAACTCATTTCAAACTAACAGTCTTGATGTACTGTACTAATTCCCTTCATGATTTTAAACACTTCAATCATGTCACCTCTTAATCTTATTTTGCTTTAACTGTAAAGGCTCAGCTCTTTTAATCTTTCTTCATAATTCATCCCCTGTAGCCCTGGAATCAGCCTAGTCACTCTTCTCTGGACCTTTTCTAGTGCTGCTATGTTCTTACCTTGCCTGGAGACCAAAAGTGCACACAGTACACCAGATGAGGCCTCACCAGTGTGTTATAAAGCTTGAGCAGATTCTCCTGTGACTTGTACTCCACACATCATGTTTATAACCTAACATTCTGTTAGCCTTCTTAATGGCCTCTGAACACTGTCGGAAAGTTGATAGCATAGAGTCCACTATGACTCCTAAATCCTTCTCATAAGGTGTACTGTCGAATTTTTTGCAGACTCTTTGGATTTTGTTGTGTATAATTTCTTTCTGATTATTTTCTTTCTTTAGGAAGACTACAGTTTTGTGTATATACATGCACCTGTAAATAAAACCCACTTTTGTTTTTGGAAATACTACCTTTTTCTGTCTGTGTCTCTATGTCTGACTTCCCTCAAGTCTGCTCCCAGTTGGTCCTGAACTACAAGAGTTCCCTGTGTAGTCTGGTGCCAACTTTGCTGCTACACAGGGGGTCACACTACCCTGGACAGTCTACAGTTGAGTCAAAGCTGTTTTGTTCAATATGATAGCATACTCTTTACATCTAATGATACCAATGCTACCAAGTATCTGTAATCTCTTTCAATGGACAGGAAAAAAGCCACAGTGCCACAGTAGGATACTAAGAAGAGAAACAGAACAGAAAATGGTTAATAATAGTTTTTGCAGTAATTATTGTATTACTTATATTTTTTAACAAATCACTAACAAACAGAGATGCAATATGTATAGCTAATCAGCAGCTCTAGTCAGAGTATGCTAGACTAAAATAATGAGTGTTCAGCTTGGATTTATTTATTTATTTTTTTCAACATTTTATTGATTTTTTTCAAATCAAACAATATTCCGTACAAGCAAGTCAAATTTTACAAAACTAGGTTCAAATCAAGACATCCTCCCCAAGAAAATATATCAAAGGGGCGTGGTCGGAGATAACAATAGCGTCATATTTACAAGATTTAATCGTAGGCAAGAAATTGTTATCTATGAAGAAATAATTCTTGAGTAACAGTGATGCACAGGTGAGTAGAAGGAATATGCTCTTGAATTTGGGTTTAGGAATCTACAAGGGTCTGATAAGTTATGATCAGTTACAAACTGTGTGATTGTTTTTGTAGTCTTAGATGTCATTATCCCTGTGGCAGGAGACCTATCTAGGTCTGGATTTAAAACACAATTAAAGTCACCAGCCATTATAATTTTATGAGTGTTCACATTAGGAATGGATGCAAGTACATTTTGGATGAAGTCCCTATCATCAATATTAGGTGTGTAAATATTTATCAAAATTACTTTACAGTTAAATAAATTACCCATGACAAGCAGGTATTGCCCTTCAGGATCAGATACTACATCTGATACTACAAACGAGATTGTTCTATGTATAAGAATTCCCACACCTCTATATTTCTTTGTAAAGCTGGAATGGAATATTTGGCCAGTCCAGTCTCTGTGCAGCCGGACCTGATCCTTGCTTACTAAGTGTGTCTCTGGTAAAAATACTACTTTAGCGTTTAGACCTGTTAGGTGGGAGAAATACTTTCTTTCTCTTTAATTTGTGATTGAGACCTTTAACATTCCAGCTCACAAAGTTAACTGTTTGGTGATCTTTTGTTGACATTGTGTAGTCTTAATTTAAGATAGTAGTACATTATTACATAAGACAGCTTTGACCCTAATTTCCAATTTTTACAGGTGTTATTGCCATAAAGCCTATTGTTAGGTTGGCCCTTACAATTATAAGGATTAATAGAATAGATAAGAAATAGCTTTCTGTCTTTATCCCCCCCCCCCATTTTGACTCCCCAAGTGAGGCTAAACCACACTTCACAAAATCCCATTCCTCTGACATACCTAGAGACAGAGCACGTCTAAAACAAAACAAGCCACTCAGCAGTGGTGCATGAGGATTAAATTAAAGATATCTATTGACCGTACAGTCCAAATACTATACACATAAAATGTAATCTTAAACAATTTGAGAAAGTAAACCCAGGGAATGATGTTAAACAGTAGACCTGGAAACCCAGATAACATTTGATAGTAAGGGCTAATACAATGAACCAAGGTGTATGATGTTAAACAGTACACTATGAAGAAAAAGGAAAAAAAAAATCCACATACATACATACACTCATATAATTGTAATTAAAACATAAAAAATGCCAGATAAGGAAATAGAATGTATAATTATGGAATAAGTTTCATTGAAAATTGATCCTACAGCAGGTAAGATCTTGTTTGCCGTGCCAGGACAAGATGCAACTCATGATTGTCTTTCAAAAAGTGTTGGGAACTCTTTTTTTACTTCCTCTGTTGTGGTAAAATGTAGAGCTTGCCTTGAATAACCACTTTCAGTTTGGCAGGATACAAGATGCTGTATATGATCTCAGCCTTCCGTAAGCGTTTTTTAATGCTGTAAAATGTGGCACGTTGAGGGTGAGAAATCAGTGAAAATATGAATGTGATTATTTTCAAATATAATCTCTCATTTCTGTCTGAGAAATAACATTGTTTGTAGCTTAAACTGTACTTTTTCAAAGTGCATAATGAATGTCCTAGGCTTTGAAGTATTCGATCCACTTATGCTGTAAGCTGCTGCTATCTCTGCATCTAATTTAAAATCCATCCATCCATCCATTATCCAACCTGCTATATCCAAACTACAGGGTCATGGGGGTCTGCTGGAGCCAATCCCAGCCATCACAGGGCGCAAGGCAGGAGACAAACCCCGGGCAGGGCGCCAGCACACCATAGTAATTTAAAATCCTCTCCAATTATTTTAGAGAATAGTTCAGCTACGAATTTCACTGGGTTTGGACTTTCGCGATTTTTAGGGAGCCCTTCGATTCTGATATTATTCCTTCTGCATCCATCTTCCAGTGCAGCTGGTCTGCCTCCAAGCACTTTGCATTCAGAATTTGCAGCCGTTGCTTTTTCGTCAGCGATAGATGCCAATTGTTCCGCTATTTCAATACGAGTCATGACAGTTTGCTTAACGTCTTCAAACTGAGCACCAAGTGCTCTAAGCTTATTCTCAAATTTAGATGCATTTTCCTGTATTTTTTCCTCAATCTTTTCTAGCATACCTTTAAAGGATGCCTGAAAGCAATTACTTAAACAGGTTTCCTGGTCTTTAATATCCTGAAACAACTTCTCATTTGTCTTGTGCATGTCCTTAATTTCTTTCCTTATATATTTTATGTCCTTCTATATATTATTCTTGAGCTTCTTTATGTCTTGATCAGTGGCTGTTGCGGCGATCATTGCCTTCAGCTCTTACAGATCATTTCGGTCTTCCCCGAACTCTCTGGGTCAAGTAGCATGCCCAATTGCAGCCGATGTTGTTGGCTCGCGAGGATTAGATGACAATGCGGATGGTAAGGCCATTTTCAGTTTCACTGAGCCTTCTGGAATCGGCAAATTATCCTGGCCTGAATCACTTGCACTTTCGCTCTCGGCTGGGGATGATGCAGCAGCTTGGATTTAAATACTGAGAGTGAGGGGGCATCTCTTTTATAAGCAAGCAGATCTTTTTATAACTTTGGGGTCCTGAAAGTAACTCACTGTTATTTAGCACTAGAGTTACCAAAGCCTACGAAAAAACTTGTAAATCCGGTCCACCTTAAATCCCTTTGCACCTCTCCGTTAGCGTCTTTTGTCCTGTAAATGTGCCAAGCAGCCTGCTATTCCATCCCCCACCGCTGCAGAATGTGCACAAAGTTCTTCCAGCTCATGTCTTGATTATCTGGGAGTGAAGTGCTGGAGTTTTAGAGTGGAAAAAATAGATCATTATTTGGAACACATGCATTTCATGTGTGTTCCATTTCTACAATAATCTGTGCAAACACATTGTTAAAACAGAAACGTTTTTCATATTTTAGTAATAAATGAGAAAATGTAGGCATAAACTATATAATGTGTGAAGCCTGAAGTCCAAAGATCAAATAAAGACTTTCACAAAAGGTTCAAGGACGATACAACAGCTTCTGTGGCGTAGCATTAAGAATTGCTGATTTATAGTCAAGAGTCCCCCGGTTCGATCCTGACTGCCTCGTATATTTACCGTTTTCAGTAGTGAGCTGCTCTTATTGTTAATATTATACAGTAAACACATACATTTGATTTGTGTCTGTAATAGCAGGTGTACATTTAAAGTACTTGTAAAAGTTAGCATTTTTTTTTCACTTTTATTCTCTCAGTCATGATCATAATACACACTAGCATCCAAAGGACTCTGAGGCAGTTACTTTTTATCTGAAACTGGGAATAAGTGTAGATGTGAGTGGTGTTTTGAGGTAATGGAACTGGACATTCTCTGATCTGGAGGGATAAAAGCTGACACACAAACGCTGGTGAATCTGCCTTCTTGGTATCTCACCGTCACTTGGTTTTGTTTATTCAGTTGAGTGTTCCTGTTCACGTTGAATTAGTATGCACCTTATGGTCCATGATGTCAAAGCTGCACTGACAAAAAAAAAAAAACACAGAGACATACTGTAGGTCTATATGATATTTGGAATTATTCATTTTATGACCTGTATAGTACATTTTGGAAAACATTGTGGCACGGATGAAACATTATTCATGTTATTTATACTCATTCGCATAACATCTTGCGTTTGTAATCAGTGACCACGTATTTTTTTTCCCCCCCGATCTTGCCAGTCCCCATATATTGCTGTATGGTGCTGTTTCTTTTGTATTCCAGGACAATTAGAGGAAAGAATAGTACAGAGAGGTCAGTTCAGTGCTATATGCAATCATCATTAACTGAAAGCTGCATGAAAAATGATTTAAACTGCTAATAAATAACACATTGCAGTAGCAAACCCTAATAGACCCAAATGCATCAATTCATTTCTCAGTATCCTCCATATTTACAAACCGTCTTCATATTCCATTATTTT
Organism: Erpetoichthys calabaricus; assembly: GCF_900747795.2. Lineage (NCBI taxonomy): Eukaryota > Metazoa > Chordata > Cladistia > Polypteriformes > Polypteridae > Erpetoichthys > Erpetoichthys calabaricus. The sequence continues at coordinate 41,046,723 of NC_041395.2, forward strand.
TAAGATAGAAAAAGCAGGTTTTATATAGCTTTATTATATGTGTTTTAAGACATGCTGGTCAAAGATAATATCTAAATTACTTGTAAATTCAGCAAAAGTAATGTTTAGATCTACTGAGTTAATTATAAGTGAATTATACAAGTTATCAGCTTATGATAAATAGAGGAAATGATTTATCATTGTAAACTTGAGTGAGTATGACGCTGTACTTAGATGTTTCAATATTCATTGGCAATGATGCAGTGAAGTTCGATAATTATGTATATTATTTTAGTATTGGAAAAATGTATGTAATGGAAGTGCATAGAATATTTATTAATACTTATTATTATTATTATTGAATGCTGGTAGTTTGATGCCTTTTCAAAGCTACTTACTCTATATAGTTATCATCAGTATGACTATGCTGTTTACAGTTACAATAGCAAACACTTATGTTTTTATTGTGTCACATAATAATAATAATAAAACATTATGAAAACGATAAGTTACAGCTAAAGCACCATGCTGTAGTAATTTCCCCACTTTAAATGAGTTTGTAGGTATTTTGTGTAGCTACAAACAGCAGGCCAGTTCTCGTTCAACTCCTTAATAAGCACACAACTGGCACAGATTTTCTCTTTACACACATCTAAATGCAAACACAATGGTAACTGTGTTTGTTATTAAGAATCTGCTAATCATGCATTTACCAGAAAAGGCATTGATTACCAGCAACGTTTAATGATGACAGTGAATTATGTGAGATAAGAATGATTGATTCACACTGTAGGTAAAACTAAAGTGAAACTGAACTCTGTTAGATGATTGTGCACATGTCCTGTAAAATCTTAAGTATAACAACTACATACTAATAACAACAATGTCCTGCTCACACAGGGTAAAGGAGTTGAATCTTTTGTTTTTTAAAAGAGAAGTTTACATTGGAACCTAATCCATTCTATCATTTTTGTTTTTCATCCTGCAGTTCATGCTGGAAGCAGTGGGTTCAATGCAGGACTGCAGAGCACATTCTCACACATACCAAACAGCCATACTATTAATTTGGAGTTGTCACTTAAAATCACTATTTATGTGAGTGTCTAGAAATTGGAGTATCAAGAGAAATGCAGTCAGAGGGAGAACAAGCAAACTGCACACATGCTGTGTCTGGACCATGATTTGAACCTGAGACTCTGTAAATGTGAGATAGTGACTGCCAGACACTAATGTGGGTCTTCACATAGTCAATCACATATTCAAGTACGCTTATGTGGTAGAAGTGAGAGGAAAATGCATCAAGACGGAATCCTAGAACAGTTCTTTAGACAAGTGTTTTAAGAATCAATAAAAAAAACATATAGTTGAAGTTAAGACCAAGATAACCTACAAAAAGGTATGGAAGAAGGTCGTTGAACAAACTGGATGAACAGAATGGTCTGCCCTTGTTTGTAAAGATACTGATATTTTTATGGTTAAGACATCATAGCAAATGAATAGCAAACATGCAACTTAGATGGAATTTCACTTCTTTTATGCTCCTATGTTACTTTTGTGACATTTCTACAAGTACTAGGGTGTTGTACTGTGTTAGCCATTATGGATGTAGTGAGAAGTCAAGAAAAATTACACCTTTTATTGGCTAACTAAAAAGATTACAATATGAAAGGTTTTGAGGCAACTCCTCAGGCCCCTTCTTCAGGAAAGATCTTGCTTGACTTCTAATCACATTTCTTCTGGTACATGTGATGAATTTTTCACATCAAGTAAAAAGCTGCTGCCTGTCACTTTTTCAGAGATGAAGCTCAGAGTGAAGGCTGAGGTCCTTTTCTTGCTGATTGTTTTTAGTTTTCTGGGATATCAACAGCAAGGTGAGCGTGATTCCATATTATTGATACATTAGTGTGTTAAAGATGACCTATCTGTGCTTTATCATGCCGTTTTTATTTCACTATTTTACAAATTCATTATTTTTTTTATATTATATGAAAGGACACAGCAAGGATTGAATCAATCAGCAATTGTTCTATCTGTCTTAAAAAGCTATGTGTACCGACCATGAATTACCATAATGTTTTCTTGTAAATTCCACAAATGTTTATGTTTAGCAGTACTGTATAACAACTGAAAAGTAAATAGAAACTGCAAACGTGTTTGACCAAATGTCATATGTTATAACAGAATTATTAACATTCTTTATGCAATTACAATGTTCAGGTGTTCCATTTAATTTTTGTCTGTCTCAAAGCATACAAGTAAAAGCAAGAAGAAAGATTAATGGTAATGAGAGGCCAAATATCATGTATTTTTTATTTCTTCCAATAGGGACAATACCAAATAAATAAACAATCATAATATCATATCTTCTGAATTATTATGGGACTGTATATAGAATACTGTAAGTGCTTCATTTAAAAATGTGTAAATAAATAATGCAATTTGTTACTTTCAGCTCAAGAGAAAAACACAATACATTTAAAGGTTGAAGATGGTCATGATCTCAGTTTTTTGAGCATTTGGCATTTATGTTCACTTCTTGGGCAGAGGGTCAGTTGTAGACACTACACCAGGTTATGTTTGTGGGTTGGATGGCATCACTTGTAAAATACTCTATTCATACAACATTTAAGAAATGGCAGTCAAGCCTGAGACAGGAATTGGGAAACTGGAACTTTAAATAAATTAGGCAGAGATTTGGAATTAAACAGTCTCAAAAGCCTCCAGAGAAAAATAGCTGTCCTGTGCCACAGGGTTAAGATGACAGTTTTCTAAGAACAACTTGGCATTTTGGGCTTTAAAGGAAGCAGATGAAGAGAACAACAACAACAACATTTATTTATATAGCACATTTCCATACAAATAATGTAGCTCAAAGTGCTTTACATGATGAACAGGATAACTGGGCATAAAGATGATTTCAGCTTATGGGATGTTAAGAGTTACCACTTCCAGAAGTTATACATTTCTATCTTTTTTTTTCTTCTTGCACTTCTAAAATTTTCAATTTCTTCTTTAGAAACATTTGAAGTTATTGTCCCTAATAATCCTGTTGTTGGCGTTCCTGGGAAATCTGTCATCCTCCCATGCTGCATCTCTCCAGCTTTAAGCGCAGTGGACATGGAGATCACTTGGCCAAGAAACTCAGAGCTTATATACGGCCATTCAAGTGGAGCGGAGAAGATCGATGATCAGCATTGGAAAGGCAGGGTTGGACTGTTCACGGATGAGCTACAAAATGGCAACGTATCTCTGAGGTTACAAGATGTGCGAGTCTCTGATCTGGGCTCATACACCTGCAATGTCCTGACATCGACTTATTTCAGAGATGGAATGTTTACATTAGATATTGTAGGTGAGCAGAAATAATGTTTTTTGGGAAACAGATTAAGTCTTATATTGCTTTTAAATTAAATTCTATCTGACCTAGCTTCAAGAGGAATGTTGGGTCTTAAAATGATGTAGTCATGCTATGTAATTAGTGTCTTTTTACTTTTAAATCAGGGAACCATTTGTGATTTCAGCCTACCAGCTACCAATGAAAAAGTTGTAGTTGTTGATTAAATTATTTTGTGTAATTAGGGCATTTCTGAAGATACAGCATTGTTTTTAAAGGAATGTTTTATTTTAATTCAATGTGTTGTTGACTCTGGTTCCAAGTATCCAGGCCTGATTCTCTAGTCACTGTCTGAGTGGAGTTTGCATGTTCACCCTGTGACCATGTGGAGTTTTCCTCTCAACCCAAAGATGTGAAAGTTTATCTAACTGGAGACTCAAAAGCAACCAAGTATGAGAGTGTGTGTGTTCTGAGATAAACAGGAATCCTATCTAGAAATAATGCTTGTCCCGTGCCTGATACTGCAATGATAGGCTGTTTCACCTTTTAAAGTTGTAGAAGAAACAAAATCAGAAAAGGAATGGAAATTCTTGACAGTTTTCTTCATTTATGTATGCAGTAATTTCATAAAAATATGTACACCTGTCACACACTTGCTTATTCATTCTTTTATATAATCAGCCAATCACATAGCAGTATTACAATACATGAAATCCTGCAGATGCTGGTTAGGAGCTTCAGTTAATGATGACATCAAACACCAGAATGGGGGGAAAATGTGATGCAGTGATTTTGACTGTGTGGCGTGATTGTTTGCACCGGACAGTCTGGTTTGAGGATTTCTGTAACTTGTTTTCTTGTTCAAAAGTCTACGGAGTTTACTCAGAGTGGTACAAAAAACATCCAGTGAATGGCAGTTCTGTAAGTAATGGCTTATTGATAAGAGAGGTCAGAGGATAGTGGCCAGACTGGTGTGAGCTAACAGAAAGGCTACAGTAACTCCGATAAACACTCTGTACAACTGTGGGGAGCAGAAAAGCTTTCTGAGTGTACAAAACATTTAGCCTTGAGACAGATGGGCTACACGAGCAGAAGAGCACATTTATGTTAGCCAAGAACAGAAAGTTGAGTCTGAAGTGGGCACAGGCTCACCAAAACTAGACAGTTGAAGACTGAAAAATGTTGCCTGGTCTGATGAATTTTGATTTCTGCTTTGGCACATAAATGGTGGGAACCAACAGCATGAATTCATGTACCCAACCAGCCTTGTGACAACAGTGCAGGCTGGAGGTGGTGGTGTAATGGTCTTCTTGGTACACTTTGGGCTCATTAATTCCAATAAATCATTGCTTGAATGACACAGCCTATTTACGTTTTGTTGCTGACCATGAGCATCCCTTCTTGGCCACAATTTATCCATTTCCTAATGACTACTTTCAGCATGATAATACACCATGTCACAGAGCAACGGTCATCTCAAACTGTTGTTCATGAACATGGCAATGAGTTTAGTGTTCTTCAGTGGCGTTCCCTTGTCACTGGATTTGAATCCAATAGAAGACCTTTGGGATGTGGTGGAATGAAAGGTTTGTGAATGTGTAGCTGACAAATCTGCAGAAACAGTGTGATGTTATCTTGTCAACAGTATTTATATAAATATATATTGTGGTAAGTCAGCCCCCCATACACAGCAGACATGACACCAAATGTCCAAAGCACAAATGGTTATTATGCTTTCAATCTTACGTGGCACCTCACAATGTCCTAATTAGCCAACTCTTTCCCTTCTTTCCTTTAGTCTCTCCATACTTCTGCTACCTTTACTCCTTTTCTCCCAAGCTTCGTCTTCTTCCTTCCAACTCCGGCTCGTCTTCTGGAGGGAGGCGGCCTCTTTTATAACAACCCGGATGCCCTCCAGGAGCTATGTGACGATCTTCCAGCAGTACTTCCCCATGCAGAACAGGGTGGCTGCCCTCAAGTGGCCCAGGGGAGGTATTAGCCCTCTCCCAGTTCATCTAGACGTCCCAGCTGGGTAGGATCGCCGGCCATCCACCACTATATATCCATCCATTCATCCATTGTCCAACCCGCTGAATCCGAACACAGGGTCACGGGGGTCTGCTGAAGCCAATCCCAGCCAACACAGGGCACAAGGCAGGAAACAATCCTGGGCAGGGTGCCAACCCACCGCAGGACACACACAAACACACCCACCACACACTAGGGCCAATTTAGAATCGCCAATCCACCTAACCTGCATGTCTTTGGAATGTGGGAGGAAACCGGAGCACCCGGAGGAAACCCACGCAGACACAGGGAGAACATGCAAACTCCACGCAGGGAGGACCTGGGAATCGAACCCAGGTCCCCAGATCTCCCAACTGCAAGGCAGCAGCGCTACCCACTGCGCCACCGTGCCGCCCCACCACTATATATATATATATATATATATATATACAGTATATATATATATATATATATATATAAATTGCTGTAAAGCTCTCTGCTTAAATGCTTAAGTAATGTTTACTATACAAAGGCATAAAAAATTACATTGTATCAGTAGTGCTTGGTGTCTTGGTGTGTTTTTGTGACTTCATTTCATAATAGTTTAGAGGTAATCCCACCATCTTTTTTCCTCTTTTCTAGGTTTTGGAGATGTGCCTCATCTTTTTCTGGGCAGCCCTGGAGGAAATGAAATTAAATTGAAATGTGAATCACAGGGCTGGTTTCCGAAGCCAGTTTTGCGATGGGCATCACTAATGGGCCAGGACTTAACAACACGTGCTGACACTACAGAGAATTGGGACAAATTCTTTCTTGTTGGAGTGAGCAGCACACTTTGGGTGACTGAGAGGGACAGACATGGAGTCATCTGTGTAATTCACCACAGTGAAACAAAGTCAAACATTCAAGCACAGATTGAAATTGACGGTTAGTAAATGTCTGCTGTCACTGATCCTCCTTCTTAAATATCACAATGTCATGGAAGTGCTGAGTGTGTCGTCTGCTTTTACTTTGTGTAATGAGGTGTGTGAGATTCTGTTGCCCACCTAATGTGGGCTCCCATGTGTAAACTGCTGCTTTGATTTAAGTGGCCACAAAGTCTTCACACTTATCTCAATATACATGTTACATACATCAGAATAAAGAGAAGACATTTCTATGTCACAATATCTACATTTGGAGAAGAAGTTGCATGTTTGGAATATAAATTTCAGCACAGTAAGTTGCAAAGTTCAATCACGTTTTTACCAAAAATATACTTTCAATATTGTTCTTATTAGTATAAATGCGGCAATAAGCTTTTTAACACCATAATAGTGATGCACAGTGTATCAGCAATAGCCAGAAAAATGGTTATGAAATATCTACAGGTAACTAGTCTATGTTTATTTTTTTAAAGTATACAAAAAAAATGACTGCATTATGAAGAAGCTTTACTGGAAGCACTAGATACTAGATATCCAAACGAAGGCCAGGCATTGTAAAGTCAGGAGCTGTCATGGATGTTGATCTGTCCTTACAGTGATATTAGTGAATAATAATGCTTAGTTTTATATGTGATCTGGAATTATAATTATTTTGTCAATGAAAATGTAAATCTTCAAGAATATAAAGTTTCTCTTTTGAAACTGTTGCTGGTAAAATCATTCAAAGCTTTTCCTTTCCCTTCTCTCTGCAGATGAATTTTTTAATCTCGTCTCACCTGGATGGAAGACATTCTCAATAATTTTAATTTTTTTTGGACTGTTCATACTGCTGTCTTTACCTGCTGCAGTGTTTTTGTTCAAGAAGTCTAAAGGTATGTGTCATCCGCTCATTGGTAATGGGGTTTAATTCTGCTAGAGTCTTACTTTTAATCACCTCCAGCATTTTTGAAAAACAACCATTGGATTAAAGCTGAATAAAAAAATAACCCACAGTTTTATAAGAAAACCACCTCCTAGTGTATGTCTCATTGGTGTCCAGTCAAACTTTTAAAATCTCATTATGTCTCATCTTGTAACCAAGAATCAAGGTGCTCCTGCATTTGAAGGTTTATTTACTTTTGTCTGTTCTGCATATATATTTTTTTAGAGTTTAACACAGAATATTAATATTTTAGTATTTTAGCAGTTCACATTTATCCAAAGCAGCTTACACATGATGTCAACATAATTGAGTGAAGTTCAATTACTTGTCTGTTTTATAATAAGTGTTCTATAATTTATTATTTAGTCCCTGAATAGGTTTTTTCCTCTTGTAGTTCCATATTTTCCTATTTTCTTTTTGTCAGTATAGCAGTGGTCATTGTCTCCTTATACTTTCTATTTCATGGAGCTGCATTAGTAGGAGACAACAAAATGGAGTGCTGTGCTGTACAAATTAACATAAATGACATTTAACAGATATGCCAGCTATTGTTCTCTCACATGGCACATTTGGTCTAAATATGTTTACTTCAGCACAATTTCATATGCTCAACTATCTGCCAATGCCAGTTACAACTGAAGTAGACCTAACTGGCCATATGAGTAGAAGTGTGGATGCATCAGCTTGACTGTCATGATGCTGTATGTTGTGTGCTTTTACAGTTTTTGCTGGTTAGTCCATTTCTATCTTTATCATTATCATGTTTATTGTGTAAAATGTGGATTTTTTGTATGTGTTAAAAAATAGGACATCCCATGTTCCACATGCAGTTTAAAGTTAGGGAAGTCTTCCTCACAGGCCAAGTTCCAAAAGATTGAATCATATGAAAGGGATTATGAATAACACTGAAATATTTTTGTATTCCATTACATCATGGAATCTCATTTCAAACTCACCCTAAACTCCTCCATCACTTCCAGAGCTGCTTGGTCACTGAAATCCTTCATCACTTCCAATCATTACACTGATCTCAGTTTAGCAAAGTGATCTTTGTTAGGTAGACATGGTGGTATGATTTTTTTTTATTTCTTTGGAGAACTGGCATTGGACACATACTTGTTCATAGGTGTTTCCTACTCCCTTGAAGTTTAAGGTAAAGTGTGCCAGTCATAAATTCAACACCTGATAATTCACTCAATATCTACGTGTTTCATATCTGTCTAGTCACCCATTGTAGTGAAAACACATATGCAGTTCTTGGAGGAGGCACAAAGTTCCCAAGTTCTCTGCCACAAGACTGTCTCTTTGTAAATCACCCGCTGTTCATGGAAGCTGAGCTCAAAGACTGTCTCAGAGTCGATGGGTAAAGTAGAAATTAGATACCAGCAGGCATTGCGAAGTAAGCAGCAAAATCTAACTGCAGTCTAATCTAACTGGATTTGACACATTCAGTCACTTAACCTGCTAAACTGCATTAGGAATTTTTGCATCTTCCATCATCACTACTGGAATATTCACTTGATTTATTCTTCCTCAGAGCTCTGGCAATAGCATCGAAATTCATATATAGTATCTTGTTTGTTGTCAATTAATAACAATAATAAAGTAAAGAATAAAGTGTGATTAGTATGCTAATGCTATTTACAGTATATCATAATATATCTTCATTATTTTTGGACTTAGCTTTTAAATTTTGTCATTCCTTTTTTTACAGTAAAAATAGAATCTCTGAAGCAACATCTTGAATCAGGTAAGTTCAGGTAAAAACACCCAGGCTGCCCCTGATGTGAGTCTGTGGGACACTGTCTGTGTATAAAAGTCAGATCAATGTTCACATCTGATATTGTCAAAAAATATAATGAATGTTACTTTATATTAATACATGCTCAATGCATAAAACCTAAATAAAATATTAGTAAAATCTAGCTCTGCTTTCCGGCATTGCCCTACTCAGAAAATGAAAGGTGAAGAGATAAAAAGGATGAGAAAAATCATTGAAATAAAAGCAAGTTCTTCTTTATCACATCCCTGTTAAGATCGTGGCCACTCATTCTAACCCCAAGCCACATTTCAAATTATATGCTAACAAAATTAATTACCCTTAAATTTGCTGCATTTCATAAAAGAAGATATGATAAGCTGGATAATCAGGATTTTCTTGATTCCTTCTGCAATGGAGCTTCATTAGTAGCTAAATAGCACAGTGCCACCTCAACATAGGAAGCTGCTCATAAAGCTTCAAACACTTACAGGGTGGCTTGTGTGATTCATTCAAATCATCTTTGTCAGGTTTACAATTTTGTACATTCCTATTCATATCTTTTCTTTTTTATTATTAACATTCAATCTTGAAATATATATTTTTTGCATTAATATTTATGAAGAGACACTCTACATTATATGTGTTCTACAACAAGAGATTTCCATAATTTCAACTGTCCATTTTATATTTTCAGGAAAGAAAATTACATAGTATTATCATAAATGAAAGCATCCTTCATTTGAAACATCCTGTAGCAAAGCGCCATATTGTGGGGACCCCTGTATGTGACAGTTCTGAGGCAACTTGCAGAGCAGCATTTGGCCTTCTGTCGTTTCTGCAGGTCTCCATTATAACAGATAATTTAATCAGAAATTAATTCATGTTTGACTAAGCTTTCAGATATTTCGGTTTCACTTACCAAGCATGGAAGTGAGTTGTCCTCATCAGCAGAGTTGTCAGAAATATTTTAATACTGAAATTTCCCATCAGAACTGTTTATTTTTTTCAAAACTGAATTCTTAAGGAACCCTGCCATCTATTTTAATTTTTAGGGCAAGTTATTTGATAAAATAGCTAATATTTAGCCCATTTGTTTTTAAAATGCAACAAAAAGCTGCAGAGGGTATTTGTACCAAAATTTACAGAAATCAATAATTAAAAAAAATATACTTTACTAGTGGGCGGCACGGTGGCGCAGTGGGTAGCGCTGCTGCCTCGCAGTTAGGAGACCTGGGGACCTGGGTTTGCTTCCCGGGTCCTCCCTGCGTGGAGTTTGCATGTTCTCCCCGTGTCTGCGTGGGTTTCCTCCGGGCGCTCCGGTTTCCTCCCACAATCCGAAGACATGCAGGTTAGGTGGATTGGCGATTCTAAATTGGCCCTAGTGTGTGCTTGGTGTGTGGGTGTGTTTGTGTGTGTCCTGCGGTGGGTTGGCACCCTGCCTGGGATTGGTTCCCTGCCTTGTGCCCTGTGTTGGCTGGGATTGGCTCCAGCAGACCCCCGTGACCCTGTTTGGATTCAGCGTGTTGGAAAATGGATGGATGGATGGATGGATACTTTACTAGTTTTCATTTTTTTTTATTTTAACCCTTACATACTGTATAGGCTTTCCCAAATTGTTGAATGGAAAAATTATTTTTATGGTGTTTTTAGTTAGCATAAAAGGAAAGCCATTAAATTCATAACGAGTATGCATATTTTTTAAATAAATTATAGAAGTGTTAGCTGGCATTGCCCAGTTCTCTTTCTAAATGTTGCTGTAAATTTTACTTTTCAGTTGACTGAACAAAAGAAGTACAATTTCCAGTGAAGGAAGAATTTTGACTGGAGATGTTGGGCTTTAAAATATCAACTGACAGGAAATAGCAGCCATTTGAAATAGATGAGGTAGTTTGACAGGATGAGAGAAATCATTGAAATAAAAGTAGTTTCTCCTTCAGCACATCCCTGTTAAGATTGTGGCCACTCATTCTTAACCCCAAGCCAAATTAGTTTTAAGTGTCATTCACCAATCAGCATTAAAGATACCCCTTGATATCATAAAGGAGGCTCCTAATGGTCGATGATATCTGATATCCTGAGCTTTCCCACTACTTATATTTTGGACAGAAGACAGGAAGCATTTTTTTACTGAAAGAGTTGTGGGAATTTGGAACAAACTACCAAGACATGTAGTTGGAGAAGAAACCTTGAGAATCTTTAACAAGAATCTGGATGAGCTATTGGGACAGATTAGTTATTAGCTAAACAAACTAGCTTGATGGACTGAATGGTCTCCTCTCATTTGTCAAACTTCTTATGTCCAGAGAATGTCCTTTGAACAGACAAAACATAAAAAAGCTTTCTGGTAAATCACACCAATTTTGTGTTCACTTTGAAAATAAAGAAGCTTTGAAAGAAAACACCATCCCTACTGTGAGACATGAAAGAGGCTCAGTAGTGTTTTAAGGTTGATTTAATGCCTGTTTGAATCTGTGAAGGGCACAATAAAATCAGAAGACTACCAGGGCATTTTGGGGTGATACATATAGTGCAGTGTCAGATAGCTGTGTCTCAGATGCAGGACATGGGTGCTCCAAATGGATAACAACCCAAAACATACCTCAGAAAGCACCCAGTAATACAGGAAATGAAAACATTGGACCATTCTGAAGTGACCTGTTATGAGAACTTTCTAATTCCAATTGAACATTGATGGAGAGAGCTAAATGCAGTTGGGAGAAGGCATCCAGTTAACCTGGGAGAACTGAAGAAATGTGAGCCAAACGACCAGTCAAATATTCTTGAAATCTCATTAAGAGCGGAAGAAAGCACTTGATGGTAGTTATTATCCCCAAAGGCGGTGCTACAAAATATTACAAATAAGGTTACCAATATTTATGTCTACGGCATTTTCGTTTGTTAATTATTTAAAAAAATGCTCATTCTTAAATCAAAACATTGTTTATATTCTATTAAATGTAACAAAATATTTCTCAGGTTCAGTTTAATTCAGAAAAAAACGAGAGATTTACTTTTTAAATGAAAGGACACAGGTTTTTAGCCAAATCATATAAAACAAAGCTTATAGTGGCTTGAAATTTGTTCTTTTAATTATGAGTTACAGCAGCAGTTTTCTTTCTGTTTGTTTACCGAAAGAGCTGCCACCCCACTTACCGGGGATAGCACTTTATTTACAACCCCAAATCAGAAAAAGTTGGGACAGTGTGGAAAATGTGATTAAAAAAAGAAAAAAGCAAGTTATAAATTCTCCTCAAATTTTATTTCATTGCAGACAGTATGAACACAAAATAATTCATGTTTTGTTTTGTCAACATCATTTGATTTGTAAATAAATATCCATTCTTGCCATTCAGGCTTGCAATACATTCCAAAAAAAGTTGGGATGGGGGCAATTAAGGGGTAGTAATGAGGTATAATAACTAACTAATGATGTGATTTGAAACTGGTGATGTTTACAGGTGATTGCAATCATGATTCAATACAAAAGCAGCATCAGGAAAGGCCTACTCCTTTAGGAGCAAAGATGAGCAGAGGATCGCCAGTTTGCCACCAATTGCGGGCAAAAATCTTTGAAATGATGAAGAAAAACGTTTCTCAAAGACAGATAGGAAGAGATTTGGGCATTTCTCCCTCTACAGTGCATAACATAGTGAAAAGAATCAGGGAATCTGGAGAAATTACCGTGCGCAAAGGCCAAAGGTGCAAGCCTAAACTGAATGGCCGTGATCTCCGAGCCCTCAGACGGCACTGCATTAAAAACCGTCATTCATCGATAAATGATATAACTGCGTGGGCTCAGGACTACTTCAGGAAGTCACTCTCAAGCACTACAGTATGTAGTTACATTAGGAAATGCCAGCTAAAAAAACTGTACTGTGCCAAAAGGAAGCCCTACATAAATACTGTCCAGAAGTGCCGTCGACTTCTCTGGGCTCGGAGGCATCTGGGATGGTCCATTGTGCAGTGGAAACGTGTATTGTGGTCAGAAGAATCGGTTTTTCACATCTTTTTTGGAAGAAATGGACGCCGTGTGCTGCGGACCAGAGGAAAAGACCATCCAGACTGTTACCAGATACAAGTCCAAAAGCCAGGGTCTGTCATGGTATGGGGTTGTGTCAGTGCCTTCGGCAAAGGTAACTTGCACTTCTGCGATGGCACCATCAATGCTGAGAAGTATATCTCAGTTTTGGAGGAACAAATGCTGCCTTCAAGACGATGTCTTTTCCAGGGACGCCCATGCTTATTTCAGCAAGACAATGCCAAATAACATACTGTGCGCATAACAAAGGCATGGCTGCGTAAGAAGAGGGTGCGGATGCTTGACTGGCCTGCCTGCAGCCCCGATTTGTCTCCTATTGAGAATGTTTGGCGTATTTTGAAACGTAAAATGCGTCAACGAAGACCCCATACTGTTGCGCACCTAAAACATTGTTTGCAGGAAGAATGGGACAAACTAACACCTGCAACACTTAGTCACTTGATTTCTTCAATGCCTAAACGTCTTTTAAGTGTTGTTAAAAGACAGGGGAACTGTACAAAGTGGTAAATGCTGTACTGTCCCAACTTTTTTTGAAATGTGTTGCAATCCTGAATGGCAAGAATGGATATTTATTTACAAATCAAATGATGTTGACAAAAAAAACATGAATTATTTTGTGTTCATACTGTCTGCAATGAAATAAAGTTTGAGGAGAATTTATAACTTGCTTTTTTCTTTTTTTATTCACATTTTCCACACTGTCCCAACTTTTTCTGATTTGGGGTTGTAGGAATGGCTCCTCCAACACCCAGGTGACCTCACCTTTAATTATGTAATGGCTGGACCCCTCAGACGTCACAATTTGAATGACTGTGCATTTTTAATGAGTGCACCACTTGCAGTGCCCGAGGCAGAGTAGTGATAGATAGATAGATAGATAGATAGATAGATAGATAGATAGATAGATAGATAGATAGATAGATAGATAGATAGATAGAAACTTCATTTGTCCCCAGTGGCTTTTTACCAAAGCTCAATAAATAAATAACAATATTCCAGAATCACTAAAATGAAAGAAAAGTAAAAATCCCAGTCACAGTGAGGCATCGTTCATAGTGGCACAGTCATAGCTTCTATCCTTGTATTAATTTATGGTCTTGTTGTTTTTCATTAAAGCAAGAATTAGCATTCTTATACACTCTAGCACATTTTTGCACTTATTCAACAAGAGCAGTTAAATATTTAAGTATATTTCTCAGATAGACTTCCTAAATAGATGGATTGTAAGCCCAAGGTCAGGTGTCATGTCCAAATGTAGAAGGAGTCACAGGGTTTTCTCTTTCTCTTCTTTGTCTGCATCTTGGCTTCTGCCTTGCTGGGATTGGAAGCTGATGGCTGCTGTCTTGTCAAAGCCACTTCTCTCTGTCGAGCAGTAGGAATATCTTTGAAAAAATTACATCTTGCCTGAAGAAGGGGCCTGAGTTGCCTCGAAAGCTTGCATATTGTGATCTTTTTAGTTAGCCAATAGCAGATATCATTTTGCTTGACTTCTCACTACATTCATAATGGCTAACACGGTACAACACCCTAGTACTTCTACCCCCTAAAATAATCTGAATTATGCTAAATTTCCTTAGTTCATGAATATCAATGGGTTACAAAGTACATCAATATATTAATCAATAGGCTGGCTGATTAGTTGATATGTAATGGTAAATATCTATCATCTCCCAGAATGCCGACCTTCTCAACAGTAATGTCCTTTAGTGGCCCATCATTCTGCATTAGTAATGGCCAGAGTGCCAGAGTTGTATACTTTGTTTTAGTGTCCATTCCATGTCCTTGTATTTCAGCTCAATCCTGTGGCCAGTTTATGTAGTATGTCACCAATTGTCTTTGTTTTAGGATCCTCAACCTTCATAATATTGTAGCTTTGTGTGAACCAACAAGAAAAGTCAGCTACTGTGTGTATCTGAATTCCATAATCATCTCAATGGGCATAAAGAACAAACAAATAAACATAAACTGTGCTTTAAAGATATAGGGTTATTGTTAAGACATTTTTGATGAATCTATTTCGTTTCATTCTTCTATCAGTTGTTGAACCTACTCTACTTATTCCTGTTCGGGGTTGTTAAGTGCTGCAGAATAGCCAAGAAGCATTAGGAACAATACAGGAACTGATTCTGAACAGGACATCAGTCCATCACAGAACACACCATACACACACCATCATCAGGCCATTTAAGTGTTACTGAGCAGCCAGACATGCAGGTCTTTGAGATGATGGAGAATTCTCAATTCCCACACAGACAGAGAATGGCGTGGCTGCTGAGCTAGGAACACAATGCTAGTCCAACATCACAGAAAAGCCTTTATTTAGAAAATGAAACCAAAATAAAAAGTTGGGGGTTTGGTTTTGGGAACGTAGGTGAGTCTCAACATAACTGGAAAAATGAACAATGTAGAATTTAGTGTGAAAAGTACGTAATTGACTTTAATGGTTGAATAAGAAAAAGACTAAAGAAAAAGTAATAAAATAAACACACTATCTTGATATCTGATTAAAGAGGAAAGCTTGAGTATATAAGAACAAGAAATTCTAATATAGGGACAGAAAAACAAAGAAAACATATTACTGGAAAAGAAAAGGAAAAAAATATTTTATTTAAAAAACTTGAAGGCAATTTAGGGACAGCTTAATTGGAATAAAAACATAGATGGAATTTGAATCTGGTGCTTAGGGGTCTATGATTTGTGTCAGGAGATTTGGTTCTTCACAACATTCATTGAATGTAATTTGAAAAGATCTTCCAGAATTTGGGTCATTTTATTCAGAACTTGGCATTTTGTGTCTCAGAATTTATCTTACACCACAATTAAAGTTTTTTGACTTTCAAGACATAATCAGTTGCAAACTTTGTTTTGAAACTGAATTGTCTAGTGTTTAGATTAAATTCCCTTGTTGTTAATGAAATTAAAATATCTTTTTTGTGAATCATCAAAGAAAAAATATATTTTTGATTTTGGGGTCTCCTACATCATGCCATTCTCTAGATGTTTCCTGATGTTTTCACCTGAAGCTTCTTTGGGCTGTTTTTGCCACTTGACACTGCAGTGTCTTTCTCTCAAGAAATAACAAAATCTTTTATTTAGGTCTGCTAGGCACAAACTTCCTTACCATGGGTCCTAATATCTAAAGCACATCTATAAAGTGCCAAAACTACTTCCACAAACATTCGACAATGCCATGAAGACCAATTTGAAACTTCTGTTTTTTAAGGAGACATTTGAATCTCTGACAGATTTTATTCTTGTATGAAGTTACAGATGCAACAGAGCTGGGACTAACAAGAGGAATTGACAGCAGGCAGTGGCAGCCTCATTAAGTACTTCCATAGTGAATCCTATCATCACAAATGTATTCCCCTAGAAAATGCATAAATGTCACATTGCAAAGAAAGATAAGCCTGCATTTGGAGAAAGTCAGTAGCAGTGAAAAGATGAAAGAACAAGTTTAGAAGCAATGGGGAACATTTGGTGAGGGTGTTATATGGCACTATGACAGCTGCAATAAGGAGGAATGTACAGGATATTGTAGTTTAGTATTTGTGTGTATTGAGGATTCCTTCTGCTAAGTAGCTTCTATATGTGAGATTGATAAGCATTTGAAGAGACAGATTAAAAACCTTTTTAATATAGTGTGCTCTTGACATAAATTTTAATTAACGGATCCAATAAAAAACAGTGTAACCTTTACATATGAACTGAAGGGAATCACAAGAGAAAAATTGTAGTAGCATTCATTAAACATATTTTATTACTTTCATCTGCGGTGGGCTGGCGCCCTGCCTGGGGTTTGTTTCCTGCCTTGTGCCCTGTGTTGGCTGGGATTGGCTCCAGCAGACCCCCGTGACCCTGTAGTTAGGATATAGCGGGTTGGATAATGGATGAATGGATGGATATTACTTTCATATTATATTGTGTAGTAGGGAGTTACTATGCTTCAACAGTAAAAAAGTAGAAAAGCTTGTTCAAGAATTAAGTGGGACTGCCCTGACAGGAAAAGTTAAATGTAACAACACCAGTAATAGACAAACTGAAAACGGAAATAAGCTCAGTAAAAGAGTGAACACACTCAGGGTTTTTAACAGTTTCTAATAGTAACAATGGTGGACAGAAGTGGGTGTCATTGTGTCATTTCTCACACTCATTTTTTTTTTTTTGCAGAGAATGATGAACTACGGAAAGAAATAAGTAAGAAAGAACAATTTATAATAAATTATACCAAAGGTCATGAGGTGCCTGCATAACAACTAAACTCTTTTTATTATACACTTTTTATTTAATTATTTAGAACATTACTCTTTACTTTTTCTACAATTTTTAACACCACCTGTTTAAATAACTTTAGTCTCATCTTTGAAAAGAGCGGTTGATTTGCTTGTTATCAGAATTGAGTAAGTGAGAGATTAATCAGCAGCTCTAGCAAATCTTCTGATTCTTACAGAATGTGCACTTTGGCAGTCGGACAGATATATCCATGTCTTGTTAATTTAACTGGGGCTCCTCATGACCCTGTATCAGAATAAGCAAGTGCAGACAATTAATAAGTATTAAAAAAATCACATATCCTTTAAAGGAAATGTCACAATATAAAACCCTCCAGTGTGATTTGGAACAGCAGCTTCAAACCTGTAAGTTAGAAAACATAAATACACAACTACATCACCAAATGTTATAATAAACAGTTGCATTTCACATCAGTAATGTGTAACTTATGCTTTCTGTTATAAACTGAAGGGCCTCTTGTGCATCATCCTCAAACCCAAATAATGTCCAGAAGAACAAAAGTATCAAAAGAAAAGGGTTTTATTAATAAAGCAGGTGAACAACTAAACCAAATATTCAATAAACACATGGGGATTAAAAATAACAAGATAACAAGAACCTAAGTATTGTTACTTCTTACTCCTTGCTTAGTTCACCTCTAGCCTCTTTACCTGCTGAGCCTTTAGCAACGACTTCCTCTCAACTCCAAGGCCACCGTATGCTGAATGCTGGGGCTTCTTAAGCATGGATCTGGGAACCCTTTAGGGTACGCCTGTACAACTACTTCTGAGTTAAATGGCCTGAACTTAAAGGTCTACAGGCACCCCAGTGGAGCTCCTCCTAGTGGCACTTTGATTCCCTGCAGGCTCCCCATACCACTGTCTGTCCTGTCAGTCTAACCCCAATAACAGCCGTGGCCAGGTGGACATTTACATGGGTAGCACATCTATTGTTACCTGTCCCACTTTTACAGTATGTAATACACATCTCACATCTCAACATTACTGATGTTTTTAATGTTTCTTTCACTGCTAATAAAATGAGATCAGAACTTTTCTGTCTTCTGTAAGTGTGGATATTTTACTTTTCTTACTAGAATGGTTAGTTTTGTTGTGTGTGATGTTAGACTGTAAATTCTTCCAGAACTGAGGAACCTTGGTTTTATATTGTCATTCAAATGTCAAGCCCCACACATTTTGACTGGACGCATTTTATTGTTCTAAAGTTTGAGATATTTGTCTGTCTAGCGGTAAAGTCAGAGACAAGATGAGCTGGGCTGTTCCAAAAAGCTTGCAGATAGTTGTTTTAGGAAATTTACCATATGATTTTATTTTTGTTCTTCAAAATTTAGCATATCATAATATAATACAATACCCTGAATTATATTACGTTTATCTGAAAATATTTTATTAGACTAAAAATACTGTAAAACATTTCACTAACATAAATTGTTTCTGTTTGATATGTTGTTATTCATTGGCACCATGTTGGTAATGTATGTCCTCATCATAATTCTAACTTCATCACCAAGTTTTAGATTTGCATAAATCATCAATAACCCACATGTTAGTGCTGTTTAATGAAAAATGTATGGCATGCAGAAAACATTTTAAGTGCATAACTAAAATTGAGATTCCAAGAGTTCTGATCAAAGTGCTTTATATCTGTTTAATTTTTCCTCTCTCCTGTGGTGGGTTGGCGCCATGCCTGGGATTGGTTCCCTGCCTTGCGCCCTGTGTTGGCTGGGATTGGCACCAGCGGACCCCCGTGACCCTGTGTTCGGATTCAGCGGGTTGGAAAATGGATGGATGGATGTTTCCTCTCTGTTAATTAGTTTCTCTTTTTGTTTCTCCCTCCAGAGGCTGCTGGCTACATCTTGAAATCAGGTGTGTACATGTGTGTCACGTCATGACCTCTCCTGTCTGTCCGGTATTATTTCATGACCAACCAGAGACTGTTGTTAAATGTAGCGTCAGAGGTAAGGGTAGACTCTGGCTACTCTCATATCACATTATCTTGTGCTTGTGATGACCAGTTTACAAGAACACAATAAACACTTTAAAAAATGTCCATTCAACTCAACATAGCTTAATCAAAGCCATAATTGCCTGTGTTTCCAAACAATATATTATTCTGAGATTTGTAATCTTTTTGGTGATGCTTCTCATGAATTTTTGAATGTGTAGATTCTTTTTCTGTATTTATTTATTTTGATTTTCTGAGGTATTTATATATTTTATTATGATTTTCATGACGTCACCACAGTGCAGTTTCACGCTGTCATTTGTATGGTGTGCAGCAGCACTTTTGTATGTGTTGATTGTATTGTTTCTGGTTGGCAGATCCATTGCCAGTCATGTGACTCAGGAGATCATTTGATGTATTATTTCATCACTCCTTGCCTATATAACAATAAACACCTCACTAGAGGTTTAGTGAAGGCTGTCTCCTTCCTCAGCTGAATATTTCACTAGTGCAGGAGTTTTAAATCGGTTAGGGGCAAACTACAAGTTTTATGTTAAGGACTAGGAACTACCAGTAATGGATTGTTAACATTTTTTAATATGTGTTTTGAAAACTCTTACTTTTTTGCTTATCAGAGAAATTCTTTCCATCTTATTTTAGAATATCTTACATATGTTGCATATGTTCTGTGTTATCAGTACCACCTTGTACCTTACGTCAGGCTCTTAACAACGACATTGCCACTTTGACAGTGATAAGTGTAAAGCTATTCACTGAGCAGTTTTGTTTCAAGGAAATCCCATGATATTACACTGAAATTGTTAGCAACAGATACTAGTTGAAAGAGACCAAGTAGTATATATTGTAAAGTTGCAGAACCATTTAAGCATGGGAATTAGGCAGGAATAGATGCTCAGTGCAAAAGGGTCATCTGTATGCTCATTACAAGGGTCTTTGAATTGATTTTAGTCTTTCATTTTTAGAGCAGTTGATGAAACATTTTTTGCACATGTCTTGCCAGTATTGTGCAACAACAGCATTCATTTCTATATTTATACAGCTGTATAGTGCAAAGTGCTTCACAAATCATAAACAGTTGTGGACCATCAGGGGGACGTACCAGCCACCCTACCCAACACAGACAGGGAGACACCAATAATGTCCAACACACGTTTTTATTTAAGTGGGGCAGCGCTTTTTCTTCGCTCCCCACTACTGAGTACCATCATGCTCAGTCCCTTCTTTCTCCTTCCTTTCACTGTTTCTTTGCCGCCTCCACTCCTCTCCCGCCAAGGTTCGTCTTCCATCCTCCCGACTCTGGCTCCCTGAATGGAGTGAGGCGGCTCCTTTTATTCAGTTCCTGGCAGTGCTGCAGGTGCCTCATTAGTATTACCTGGAATCATTCCCAGATGTGGTGGAAGTTCACTGTAGGGCTCTTCAGCTCCCCCTGGTGGCCCCCATGGAACCCAACAGGACTGTGCCAGACTCCAAGTCCCAGCATGCCCTGCGGGAATTGGTGGTGCCACAGCCACCCAGGAGGGCTGCCCTCTAGCGTCCCAGGGGAGATAGTGTCTCGAAGATGCTCCCTCTCCCGGTACTTCCATCCTGCTGGCGTTCTGGCCGGGTAATGGCCGAGGTCGCCTGTCACACAGTAAAAAGAAAATGTTAAAATGTGCAAAACAGATATTGGACAGTAGATTTCTGTGTGATTCTATACTTTCCCCTTCATTTCACACCTGCAGATAACACTGATATTTGACGTGTATTTAAGGAAGTAGCCAACAGAGGACCTGTAAGATGTTTGTTTCTCAAACTGCAAACTCTGATTTTTTTTAACTCCTGTACAGTTGTGCATTTGGGACTTTGGCTTTTTTCTCTCCTGGTTTGACCCATTGTGCACTATTCTACTCTCAAGAGATTAATGTACACCATTGTATGAAATCTTCAGTTTCTTTGTAATCTGTTGCATGGAATAACCTTCATTTTGCAACAAAATAATTGACTAATGTGTTTCTTGGGAAAGTTTTCATTTTGGCCTTTTTTGATCCCGGAATTGAAATTTAGGAATCACAATACCTTGCAACCCAAGGAAAGGATAGAAGGTCAGTGTCTGATGCACATGAATGGCATACCTTTGTGTTATTTTAGGTTACCAAAGTGCAGGGCTTAGTGACTTCCACATTTCTCCTGACACAATACATTGACAGTTGCACCCTTGTGAACAGTGCTTAGGGGGCTAATGTCTTTCTTGTCTTTCTATTTGATCGCAAACATTTTGATTTCTTGCCATGGTGAACCACCAGGTATATCATGGCAGTGCAGTCATAGAGTGCCGTATGCATCAGTGTCACTATCTGTGTCACGTTTGATGTCCAATTCACACTGTCATCACTATTACTTGATTTAACAAGTGGTTTATTTTCAGTTTGTTCTAAAACTGTTTCTACAGTGTTTATTTTATATGCCATTATATTTTTTTTGTTGAATCCTTTGCCTCAATCATGAGTACTGATGAGTTACTATAGAGTGGCAGAACACGTAAAAAATTCATGACAATACTTTCCCTAGTATTATTCATGCTTAATGCTTTATGTCTCATCAAAACAAATTAATCTGAGTAGGCCTCAGAAATTTACAAAGAATCTGCAGCTCGAGAGGCACTCCAGGTTAACACAAAGAAGGTTACATCTGTATATGTTGTGTTTAAATTTTCACTTTGCATTTCTTTAACATTAGCATGTGACTGTCTGTACAATGTGATCTTATGGGGGTGTCTCAAAGCCCCAAACTCTTGACACTACTACAGACACAGAAGCCCTGGATGTACGAGACCTTTTATTTTAAAAAACACCATCATACAGAATTGTTTTCTATAATTAAATACACTACTTTTCTCCTTCCTTCCTTCCTTCCTTCCTTCCTTCCTTCCTTCCTTCCTTCCTTCCTTCCTTCCTTCCTTCCTTCCTTCCTTCCTTCCTTCCTTCCTTCCTTCCTTCCTTCCTTCCTTCCTTCCTTCCTTCCCAGGCAAGAGGGAGTTTTTCAGGGGAAATATTATTATCACTAGGAAGCATTTCTGGGTCACAAACCTCCAGCAGCACCCTCTAGCGGCACCCAAGGATCACAGCAGGGCTGCCTGTTGGAACTACAGCTCCAATGTAGCCCTGTGGGTGTCCAAATGTGCTGCCACCCAAAGTACTGAGTAACACATGTTCCCAGTACAGTCTGTCTCCCACCATCCATAAGCTATCATGGCCTTCTGGCCAGGTAAAGAAACAGCACCCGTCCTGGCCAGGATGCCAGCCTGACCTTCCCTACTATGCTGATAAAAACAGCTAAACAACTGGTGATTATTCACCAGGGCTTTTCAATAAATTCCTGATTCCTCTCTCATACTAAAGACATTCATTTTAGGTTCAATGTTCACTGACTGAGTGAGATTGTGGCATCAGATGAACAGGGAGTCCATCCAGAGTTGTTTTCTACTTTGCATCTTATGCTTCTGAGAACGGCTTTGGTGCCTAATGACTCTGTATTTTGGTATTCACTATTGGATTAATGTTCATCATGCATGTGTATTTCTTACTGTTAATTTTTTACTTTGAGTCATTCACCATTGCTTAAAATAAGCAAATGTGAATTGCAAATTTCAAGAAATGTGAAACTTAGAAATAGCCTTTCATTAAAACAGGGTTATCAGTGCACACAAAGTCACATAATCAACAAAAAGAGCAGAATGGCAAACAGTTTGCAAAAAAAAATTACTTAAACAAGTCAAATGTACTTTAAAAAAGGACACGTAGCCAGTGAACAACACACTTTCCTACTGGATCCTTCCTATCTTGACACTTTGCAGACCAGGATGCTTCATACAGGAGCTGACACTTACTGAATAACATACAGCTCTAAACTCATTTTCTCTTTTTTCCAATTTTATATTTACACCAAAAAGAAATAAAGTTGAAGCTTAGTAATTCATTGTGTGTTAAACTAGCAGTTGGCTAAGATGCAGATTGTGTTATTGGCTGAGATTGCCACATAAGCATGTCTGATATTGAAAAAGCTCTTTAAAATTGTGACTTTAAAGCCGTTATAATAAAAATGGAGAGTCAGAAAGGCCTGCATCACATTTGACCTAACATTCTAGAAATTGGTAAAACTCACTAGTCTTATGCAAGTCACTAACTGCAGAGCATCTTTAAATGTAAAAAACAAAATATCTGCTCAGTTTCTAAAATCTATCTACCTTGTAATGAAGGACAAAACATGAAGTAAAAAAGTTGGGGTGCCAAAGTAATCCCTGCATATTAAAGTTGGCTAAATTAAGTAAATGCGAGAAGTCTTCTTCTAGCGCGAGTCAAAAAGGTGACTGTTTATTTGAATGTGGCAGATGTGGTGGATTTCAGTGTGTCAGACAGGAAGAGGTGGGCTCAGTAGACCTGAACAGATGTGACCTCATAGGATTGCACCTGTCAATCATTCTGCAACAGCAAAACAAGGAGAGGTGTTAGTTGACAGTGCTAACCATCCATCCATCCATCCATCCATTTTCTTCCGCTTATCCGAGGTCGTGTCGCGGGGGCAGCAGCTTGAGCAGAGATGCCCAGGCTTCCCTCTCCCCGGCCACTTCTTCTAGCTCTTCCGGGAGAATCCCAAGGCGTTCCCAGGCCAGTCGAGAGACATAGTCCCTTCAGCGTGTCCTGGGTCTTCCCCGGGGCCTCCTCCCGGTTGGAAGTGCCCAGAACACCTCACCAGGAAGGCGTCCAGGAGGCATCCTAATCAGATGCCCGAGCCACCTCATCTGACTCCTCTCGATGCGGAGGAGCAGTGGCTCTACTCTGAGCCCCTCCCGGATGACTGAGCTTCTCACCCTATCTTTAAGGGAGAGCCC
Source organism: Erpetoichthys calabaricus (assembly GCF_900747795.2). NCBI lineage: Eukaryota > Metazoa > Chordata > Cladistia > Polypteriformes > Polypteridae > Erpetoichthys > Erpetoichthys calabaricus. The sequence continues at coordinate 41,070,817 of NC_041395.2, forward strand.
AGACACCCTGCGGAGGAAACTCATTTCAGCCGCTTGTATTCGTGATCTCGTTCTTTCGGTCACTACCCATAGTTCATGACCATAGGTGAGAGTAGGAACATAGATCGACTGGTAAATTGAGAGCTTTGCTTACGGTTCAGCTCCTTTTTCACCACGACAGACCGATGCAGAGCCTGCATCACTGCGGACGCCACACCGATCCACCTGTCGATCTGACGCTCCATTCCTCCCTCACTTGTGAACAAGACCCCGAGATACTTGAACTCCTCCACTTGAGGCAGGATCTCGCTCCCAACCCTGAGAGGGCACTCCACCCTTTTCCGGCTGAGGACCATGGTCTCGGATTTGGAGGTGCTGATTCCCATCCCAGCCGCTTCACACTCAGCTGCGAACCGATCCAGAGAGAGCTGAAGATCACGGCCTGATGAAGCAAACAGGACAACATCATCTGCAAAAAGCAGTGACCCAATCCTGAGTCCACCAAACCGGACCCCCTCAACACCCTGGCTGTGCCTAGGAATTCTGTCCATAAAAGTTATGAACAGAATCGGTGACAAAGGGCAGCCCTGGCGGAATCCAACTCTCACTGGAAACGGGTTCGACTTACTGCCGACAATGCGGACCAAGCTCTGACACCAGTTGTACATGGACCGAACAGCCCTTATCAGGGGGTCTGGTACCCCATACTCTCGGAGCACCCCCCACAGGATTCCCCGAGGGACATGGTTGAACGCCTTTTCCAAGTCCACAAAACAAATGTAGACTGGTTGGGCGAACTCCCATGCACCCTCCAGGACTCTGCTAAGGGTGTAGAGCTGGTCCACTGTTCCGCGACCAGGACGAAAACCACACTGTTCCTCCTGAATCCGAGGTTCGACTATCCGACGGATCCTCCTCTCCAGGACCCCCGAATAGACTTTTCCAGAGAGGCTGAGGAGTGTGATCCCTCTGTAGTTGGAACACACCCTCTGGTCCCCTTTCTTAAAGAGGGGGACCACCACCCCAGTCTGCCAATCCAGAGGCACTGTCCCTGATGTCCATGCGATGTTGCAGAGACGTGTCAACCAAGACAGCCCTACAACATCGAGAGCCTTGAGGAACTCCGGGCGTATCTCATCCACCCCCGGGGCCCTGCCACCAAGGAGTTTTTTGACCACCTCGGTGACCTCAGTCCCAGAGATGGGGAGCCCACCTCCGAGTCCCCAGGCTCTGCTTCCTCATTGGAAGGCATGTTAGTGGGATTCAGGAGGTCTTCGAAGTACTCCCCCCACCGACCCACAACATCCCGAGTCGAGGTCAGCAGCGCACCATCCCCACCATATAGTGTTGACACTGCACTGCTTCCCCCTCCTGAGATGCCGAACGGTGGACCAGAATCTCCTCGAAGCCGTCCGAAAGTCGTTCTCCATGGCCTCCCCAAACACCTCCCATGCCCAAGTTTTTGCCTCAGCAACCACCGAAGCCTCATTCTGCTTGGCCTGCCGGTACCTATCAGCTGCCTCCAGAGTCCCACAGGACAAATGGGACCGGTAGGTCTCCTTCTTCAGCTTGACAGCATCCCTCACCGCTGGTGTCCACCAACGGGTTCGGGGATTGCCGCCACGACAGGCACCGACCACCTTACGGCCACAGCTCCGGTCAGCCGCCTCAACAATAGAGGCACGGAACATGGCCCATTCGGACTCAATGTCCCCCACCTCCATCGGGACGTGGTCGAAGTTCTGCCGGAGGTTGGAGTTGAAACTCCTTCTGACAGGGGGGCTCTGCCAGATGTTCCCAGCAGACCCTCACAACACGTTTGGGCCTACCAGGCCTGACCGGCATCATCCTCCACCATCGAAGCCAACTCACCACCAGGTGGTGATCAGTTGACAGCTCCGCCCCTCTCTTCACCCGAGTGTCCAAGACATGTGGGCGCAAGTCCGACGACATGACCACAAAGTCGATCATCGAACTGAGGCCTAGGGTGTCCTGGTGCCAAGTGCACATATGAACACCCCTATGCTTGAACATGGTGTTTGTTATGGACAATCCGTGACGAGCACAGAAGTCCAATAACAAAACACCGCTCGGGTTCAGATCGGGGGGGCCATTCCTCCCAATCACACCCTTCCAGGTCTCACTGTCATTGCCCACGTGAGCATTGAAGTCTCCCAGCAGAACGAGGGAGTCCCCAGAAGGTATGCCCTCTAGCACCCCCTCCAGGAACTCCAAAAAGGGTGGGTACTCCGAACTGCTGTTCGGCGCATACGCACAAACAACAGTTAGGACCCGTCCCCCCCACCCGAAGGCGGAGGGAGGCTACCCTCTCGTCCACCGGGTAAACCCCAATGTACAGTCTTCAAGTCGGGGGGCAATAAGTATGCCCACACCTGCTCGGAGTCTCTCACCGGGGGCAACTCCAGAATGGTAGAGAGTCCAGCCCCTCTCAAGGAGATTGGTTCCAGAGTCCAAGCTGTGTGTCGAGGTGAGCCCGACTATATCTAGCCGGAACCTCTCAACCTCGTGCACTAGCTCAGGTTCCTTCCCCTTCAGAGAGGTGACATTCCACGTCCCAAGAGCCAGCTTCTGTAGCCGAGGATCGGACCACCAAGGTCCCCGCCTTTGGCCACCACCCAGGTCACACCCGACCTCCTTGGCCCCTCCCATAGGTGGTGAGCCTATGGGAAGGGGGACCCACGTTGCCTCTTCGGGCTGTGCCCGGCCGAGCCCCATGGGTGCAAGCCCTGCCACCAGGCGCTCGCCATCGAGCCCCACCTCCAGGCCTGGCTCCAGAGGGGAGCCCCGGTGACCCGCGTCCGGGCGAGGGAAAACGCCGTCCAAATTTTTTGTTCATCATAGAAGGTCTTTTTGAACCGCACTTTGTCTCATCCCTCACCTAGGACCAGTTTGCCTTGGGTGACCCTACCAGGGGCATAAAGACCCGGACAACAGAGCTCCTAGGATCATTGGGACACGCAAACCCCTCCACCACGATAAGGTGGCGGTTCGAGGAGGGGACAGTGCCAACCCCTGGCTAGAAATAGAATTACCTTTAGCTAAACCTTGGAGTTCTTTCCCATTCTCACGTGTGTGACAACCTATGTAAATAAACTGAGGCCTGTTATTTGGGGAGAGGGTACAACAGAAATTTGGAACACCATGGGGTACAAATTGCAATAATAAAAGTTTGTAAAAGTTTGTACTGGATAAGCCTTTTAACTCAGGCATGGTAGACAAAAGCTCCCTTTACAGTGTATGTAATTTCTATTATTGTACTTGTCATTGGTAAGTGGAGTCAGGACGGTTTTATAGGAGCTCACAGTCTCCCTTCCATTATGGTGGCCTGTGATAAAATTCAACAGTTTCCACAAACATTAAAACAAATTGTAAAATGACACACTGTACCTAATAAATGTATTAGCCTTGCTATTTGTAGTAATGGCAGTCATCCGCTTGATCCCTCCAAGGTGCTTGGGTTTGAGGGCCTGAATGAGGTCCATTGGTGACAAAGTCTTTCACTCCGGAGCTGCTTTTAGGAATATTAGCTTCACTGTGGACCTCAATAACAAAAATGTTCAGAAATAAAAGCATGTGCCATTTTCAGTGAATGAAAATCTGTCAAGCGGTTTTTAATTCTATTAGTATTACTTTTTGCTTTATTTTTTCATTAAGATAAATTACAAACTCAATTTTATGAATGATGAATTGAAATCATAACTGATAAGTGTGTTAACTGACCAATTGAAGGACATTTTAAACAAACACTAAAAGAAGAGTAATAAACAGAAACAGAATTCACATGTAAAATACAGTAATGTGAGTTTCATGGTAATTCTATCAATCAACATGAGTATATTGTTTGTAATTCAGTGTATTACTTTATTATAAGATAGATAAGTCAACCTTTTACTTTTCAGTTTGTTAACACCTTATTAGAGAGATCCATAAACTTTAGTTAAAGACATAACAAATTAGGCCAGCCGATGACTGACACAGTTAAAAACCTTCACTTAACTGTGTATTTCCTGGCCATATTTCACAGTTTTAGCAATTGAATTGTTCACCTTTATTAGGTAAGGTGACTGCAGATTATGTCACATAGAAGGTTGATTGGTCTTGTGTGAAAACATGCAGTGGCTCATTTTTCAAAGGTTCAGACTTTTAATCTAAAAGTGTTTAATTTGTCTCTCACATCATGAACAGTGGACTAAGTCCCTTTAAAAAGAAAGACAAGACCACTGAGCAAATTAAGACATCAGTCAGATAGGCAGAGCTTCGTGACTCAAGTGAGATTAGGTTTACACCCATGAAAGAAAACCCCCTGGTTTATTTGGCATCGCGACCACCCCCTGAACTCCTTCTCACCTCCCTAAAAACACTTATTTTAGGTAAACTGTGAATTTCTGTGCTCATCATGTATATTATGTTGTATATTTATTGCTTTGCTTGGATGTTTACATTTCAAAAAAGGCTTTTTCTGCAGCACATATACTGTAGTACAAGCTGAAAACTTTTATTTTTATTTTAATGTGAGCTAAATCAACGTATAAATATATCCTATGTTTTGGATATACAGTAATCAGATATATGTCTACCTAACCATTTAAAACATAAATCACAGCGGCATACTGATTATTGATTATATTTGTGGCATCCTACAACAACAACAACAACAACATTTATTTATATAGCACATTTTCATACAAAAAGTAGCTCAAAGTGCTTTACGTAATGAAGAAAAGAAAAATAAAAGACAAAATAAGAAATTAAAATAAGACAACATTAGTTAACATAGAAAAAGAGTAAGGCCCGATGGCCAGGGTGGACAGAAAAAACAAAAAAAAACTCCAGAAAGCTGGAGAAAAAAATAAAATCTGTAGGGGTTCCAGGCCACGAGACCACACAGTCCCCTCTGGGCATTCTACCTAAAGTCCTATCCTAGAGTAGGAACCAACCATGGGTCAGACATTGGGCATTACAGGGCCCACTTACACACGCACACACACACACATACACACCGGGCTAATGTAGAGTTGTCAGTTAACTGGACAGATGTGGTGTGCAAGCCTTTTGGTTGTCAGGGAAAAACCAAAGTACTCAGAAGAAAATCCACACAGACCGCAACCGGCCAAGGATTTCAACTAAGGACTTTTCAAATGTTATGCTGTGTCGATAATCACTGAGACACCTGGGTGAAGCAGCAGTTTAAAATAATTGGTAAAGAGAATTGTTTAGTAAAGGCTGTGGGTTTACTTTTGTTTTAAAAAAGGCAAATTAACTCAGTTTCTACTATTCCATCATAACACAGGCAGTGTTCAGTTTGTGTACTCCTGGGAAAGCACCAGTAGTAGCAACTTTGTACAAACATCATAAAGATAATGAAATCCAAAGGGATGAGCAAAGGGAGTGCTTGAGCTTGTGTCTGGAAATGAGTAAAGGAGGAACAATAGCAGTGGATGGTGAGAGGAAGCACTTTATGGGACAGTCAGCATGGAGGCAGGCACTGTCAGCTGGATTGGTCACTGCCTTGGAAAAGCCACCATGGACAGGCGTAGTTGTGGTACTTTGCTCTCATATTCATGCGATGTCAATGAAAAGGCCTGATGTCTGGACCGAAAAGTGAAAACCCTTGGTAGGAACCTATGATATTAAATCAGTGGAACATTCTAGAGTGTCCATCTCTTCTCTTTTTTAAAGCTTAAATGGATTCTTAAGGCGAGCTGGAGAAAAAAATAGTTGTTAGGTGAGATTAATGGCTGAGTTTTATTTTAATTTGTGCTTTTATTCTCTCCTGTTCTCAGTTTTCCAAAATTCTGACTTAATGACTAAGAGTAATATAATCAAACAAAACTGGGGGGAGCATTCAGATCTAGGTGCACGTGTTTTAATCATCTAACCCCTAATCTTTTATTTTTTCAGAATGGAAGTACATTTGTAAAGCAGCTGGTGAGTACTTGTGTTCTAAGTTATAAAATGCAAAAAACTGTAAATAATCATAAAAGTTGAAAAACTGTCTGTTTTGTTATTGTGTACATTTGTCCTGTGACTGCCACACACAGCATATATTGAAGGAGCTCAGGGGGTCAATGTCTGTCAGTTGTGTTTTTCAAAGGAGTTACAATTTTGAACAAACTTTATTACAATAATAATTTAAATCCTCATGACCATGGGGCAAGATTTCCATCAAAAGTATCTATCTGCCCAGTCAATTGTAGGATTTATCACCTTGTGATTGTCCATTAATTGACACTGACCCTTCTACTCCCATCTCTTTTCAGCTCATGTGACTTTGGACCCTACCTTGTTGTGTCTGCAGATGATCGTTGTGTACGAGATCAGTTTAAAGATCAGAATGTCCCTGACACTCCACTCAGGTTTGACACCTGGCGCTTTGTCCTGGGGAGGAAGAGTTTCACCTCAGGATGGCACTACTGGGAGGTAGATATGAAGAAGAGGAGTGAATGGTATTTGGGTGTCGTCAGTGTGTCTGCACAGAGAAAAGGACGAGTGAGTCTGAAACCTCAGTCAGGATACTGGATTGTGAGGCTGAATAGTGATGAGCTGACTGCACTGACTGACCCTGAGACCACACTGCGACTGAGAGTGATACCCCAGAAGGTGGGCATGTACCTGGATTGTGATGAGGGGCGCCTCTCATTTTACAGTGTGGAGGACCGCTGGCACATCTACACCTTCAATGTAAGCGTCACTGGGAAACTGTACCCGCTGTTTGAACCTGGAATTGATGAAGAAGATCTTGAGATCCTGCAACCTGGAGATGAAACAAATCACTCTGTCCAGCAGAAGGAAGTTGTCTAATTGTGCTTGAGATTATTCTCTAAATTGAACTGCTTCAAATTGTACACGTACAATTATTGTAGATTAGTCATTTTTTTCAGCATTTTCCATGAAAATAACAAAAATGTTAAGGTGTTTTGAAATGTTAACAGTGATATTTCTGGTACTGACACTATTGAATAAACACTATGAACTTTTGATTATTTGTTCTGTGCTCAAATTTTAGATATTTGTGGTTGAAAAGTGACTTTTGGAACTGTAGGCTAAAGGTAAGAACCAGATATGTGACAGGAGAAAGTTTATAATCCATCCAGGATCTGGGAAAAATTGATATAGAATACAACGTAAGGTTTTATACAGTAAGGCCAAAACAATTACCTTAAACATTTGGCTCAGGTGCTAGTGCCAATTATCTTATAACTCCAAGAACTTGGTTTCAATTCCTGGTTCTGATACTTGCTAAGTGGAGTCTGTATGTTTTCCGGGGGTTCGTTTCACTTTTTTCTCTTACTTCCTAAATAAATGGCCTTATTATGTTGATTAAGCACTCTGATTTAGTGTGAGTGTAAGTGAGCTCTGCAGCAGAAGGGTGTGCCATCCACAGCTGGTTGCTGTCCTGGGCCTGCCACTACTGATAGATGCCAGCTGTCCAGGACCCTGCAATGAATGCTTGGATAATGTCTCTGCACTGCGGGGAACACAAGGTATTTCAAATACACCTGCCTTTAAAAACATCTCAGGCCTGTTCAGCACAGTGAGAAAGCAAATTCTGAAGCTCCTGTTACTCTGGCCAAACCAAAGAGCAATGGCTGACTGGGCTAAAATCTGGGGCTAAGATCCTTAGGCATTCTGGTAATCCAGAGACAGAAACATCTACTTGGTGGGCAAGATTATCCATATTACTAACCGAGAATGCTAAACCGGATGATGGACGCAGGCACATCCGGCCATGGGCCGTAGCTGCAAAAAGACGTACTGCGCAGGCGCAAAAAGAGTCCGCGAGAGTCGGCTGAGGAGCCGAGAAAGGCGGACAAAAGAGGGTGAGAGAGGCGGATGAGGGGCCGCGAGAGGCGCAGGCGCAAAAAGAGTCCGCGAGAGTCGGAGAAAGGCGGAGAAAAGAGGGCGACAAAGGCGGATGAGGGACCGCGAGTGGCGGACAAGACCACAGAAAAAAGGAGTGAGCACATACAAAAAGGAGAAATGAGGCGCAAAGTCAAACGCAGGAAAAGCACGAAACACATTGCACACGAAACTAGACCCGAAAAAAAAAAAAAAAAAAAAAAGAGGCTCGCACACAACAGCAAGGCACCCCCCCCCCCCCTACAGGCACCGGACGGGACACACACCAAGAGGGGGATTCAACAAGCCCATGGAACACAAAAAAAAGAACACAAAACCTCCCCACAGACCCTACAAGCGAGGGACGGGACACACACAAAGAGGGGGATTCAACAAGACACAGGAACACAAAAAGAAAGAAGACGCTCGCGCAACAACAATCCTCAACAACCCCCCCCCCCCCCACCCACATCCATAAGAAGTCACACCCAAAGCCACATATTCTAAAGTGAACGTCAGCACCTTCACACTAGACAGCATAGGTGTCAGCATTGGTGGATCTCCTTACAATAAAGCACTATTAACCGTTCAACTGCAGAAAAGGAAACATATTAACAGTGACTGCGACCCTCCTTATTACTTATCCATATTTCGGATGCTGAGAAAGAAACAAGTCATGAATACACGGTCATGGGTACAAAACGAAAAGGAAAGGATAACAGGAACAAACACACGAACACGAAAGAAACAACAAAATAGACGGCTATGCAGCATAGGTGGATCTCATTACAATAAGGCACTATTAACCGTTCAACCGCAGAAAAGTCTCCATATTAACAGTGAGTGCAATACTCCTTATTACTTATCCATATTTCTAAAAGAAAAAATGTCTCGACTCCAAAAACGCAAAGCTCAACTACAGCTTCTAACTAACGATGTACCTAAAAGTAAAAACTTTATGAACTGCGTTAGATCCTACAATAGTTCATTTGCTTTTAGTAAATATCAGGCCACCAAAAGGCAATGGCCCATACTGCTTTCCCATATGTGCACAAATACTGCATCGCATTGGAACAGTGCACCCTGAAACAAATCAACAACGCAAATATGCACAAATCTACATCCTGGATCCACATGACGCAAACTATCAATCAAAGTGCTGCATCGCAACAGGCACGGATTCAAAACGAAACACCTCCCGTCTCAGACATACGTTAACGGCAAGGAAGGCTACAACGGGCGTCTCACACAGCACAGGCAAATCGATTACAGCTCCAAAACAACACGTCCCAAATACTACACATGCAACAACGCGCCTCTCAAACGGCACAAGCAAAACATACACCGGGAAAATTCATTCGGATTAATGAATGTCATTTGCAATCATTGTCATTCAGTTCACTTCCCTGAAGAAACAACTGGCAATACAAGTAATACATTTAGACGTTGTTGTCAAAAGGGTCAAATTAGACTGCCTTCTTTACATTCATATACTGAATATCTACAGAAGATTCTAACTGATGATGTACCTGAAAGTGAAATCTTTATCAACTGCATTAGATCCTACAAATCGGTATCCACTATGAACATTAACGGTGGCACTGCACGTGACATCCGTCTTCAAAAAATGTTGTTTATTGATGAATGTACAATGGCATGAAGTCACTTACTCAACACCATTCATAAACTTCTACAAACGTTTATGAATAATAATATTCGATTTGGAGGAAAGGTACTTTTATTAGGAGGAGATTTTAAACAGTGATTAGCTATTCTTCCAGATGCCATGCACTCAGCTATTGTTCAGTGCACCTTAAAATACGCAGACAATTGGCATTGCTTTCAAAAGATACAGTTAGTAAAAAAGATACGATGTCCAGAACCAGATCATAACAATTGCTTATTACAACTGAGAGATGGTACATTTACCAATACAGATGGACTTCAGCCACATATTATTACAATTCCTCAAGCCTTTATCTGCGATGACTTAGTTACAGAGAGATTTGGAACAGCAATCTCATTAGACCAAATGCCCCTTTTAACACAACGTACTATATTATGTCCAAAAAATATTAATGTGGAAAACATAAATACCCAAGTCATTCCATTACTTCCTGGAGAGACACAACTCTTTCTAAGCTCTGACAAAGTTGACTCTGATCACGATAATGACCATCTTCATTGACCTTTCAAGTTCTGACCTGGAATTACCTTTTACACTTAAACGGCGTGTACAAAGAAATTTTCCAATAAACCTTTACACTGTGCCACACACTTTATTGTTTGCTTTCTATTTGCATCATCTACACCGTCACACTATTCTATATCTCATTCATACATCACGCTCTTTGTCATTCCCAACACCAGGGGTTGGCGAGCGAAGCGAGCAGGGGGCGGAGCCCCCTAGTTAGAATAAGAAGCAAAAAAAGAACAGTGACACTGAAATAATCCAATCATTATTTTTAAAACATCTTTCCCTATTTTTTAGGAGGCTGCATGGTATACTTGGCACAGTGCAGGAAACAATGTGTAATGCAATGTCAGTTAATCACAGAGCACACACAAACATACAAACACACACAAAATTCACCCACCTGCTTAGTCCAACTAAGGGTCATGCAGAGTAAAGCCTACCAGCGCAGCACTGTGGCCAAGGAAAGGATCAGCTCTGAAGAGGGTGCCAGTCCATCACAAGACTGCACATGTGCAGATGTTTTCTCTGCTGGTTGACCAATTTGGAGTCCTACTTTTGAACTCTTTTTCTAGTTATTGTTCATGTTGATTTTGCATGCATGGGCTTTCTTCCCACACCTCCAAAGACATGCATTTTAGGTTAACTTGCAATTCCAATTCGGCCCCTCTGTTACAGTAGGTCTGTATGAGTGGCCCCTACGATGGAGCCACACCATGTCTGAGGCCTTTTGTTGCATTTTTGGTCCACTATACCATTAATTTTGCCCATTAAGCTTTTTATGCTTCTGGTCAATATTGTTTTATAGTAATATTTAATGCTGTCTCTCCAGAAGGTCCAACACATTCTCTAACAGTGTTTCCCAACCTCGGTGCTGGGGACCCCCTGTGGCTGCAGGTTTTTGTTCCAACCAGCTTCTGTTTTTAATTGGACTCCTGGACTAATTAAGTGATGTGTTATTTCACAAGTTCTGTGTTTTGGGAACAATATAGAAATTAGAAAACTAAGTTTGGTAAAAAATATATATTAATATATAATATATCCATTATTTACTAATTAGTGGGTCTGACGCTAAAATACTTGCAGCCTTTGATTATTCAGTGTTGTTTGCCAGGGTGTCTGCTCTGCTCGTTTTTAATTGTCATTAATAAGATACAATGAAGGGGAAAAACTAGATAGAGAAAGAGCAAAATATAATGAAACCAACAAAAGAGAGTTAAGCATTTAAATGGATAGCAAAAGCAGAAATATTTCTAAATGTCTTATAAATGTAAAAATCATGCTGCTGTGCTTTTCTGAATGTAAAATAAAAGAAAAATAATTCCAGCTAATTAAATGACATCAGTGCTATCAGGTGTTGTCACTGATTAGAAATCTGGTTGGAACAAAAACCTGCAGCCACAGGGGGTCCCCAGGACTGAGGTTGGGAAACACTGCGAACACTCTCACTCTGCTTATGTGGTTTGCTTCATACTACTGGCATCATTTATCACTATTGTCTTCCATAGGCCTCAAACAAAAGGATATGTGCCCTTGAGATTTTTCCAGTAACCGAGTTTGATGTCTGCAGGGCACATACTTGGGCAGATGTTCTTTTAAAATTCTGTGTTCACCATGCACCAGACTCAGAGGCATAGCTAGGGTTTCCAGCGCCCGGGGACAAGTGAAGATTTCGCGCCCCCTCCTGTTTGCCAAAATGCAATGGGGAAGGGAAATTAGGTGCCCCCTGGACGCTGCGCCTGGGGACAGATGTCTCCCCTTGCCATACCCCCAAGCTACGCCACTGAGCGCGTGGTCTTGCTGTAGTGATGAGGGCATGGCTTCTTCTCTTTCGAGTTTTGACTATGCTTTATCTTCGTCCCAGTGCCTTTTTTCCTTAAGTCATAAGACGGTCGTTACAATACTGTATGCAAATCAAAACCATTGTCGATTCACTTCTTCTAAATCATGTGTATATGAACATAAATACTTTGTAGCAGCAACAATCAAACTCAACTAAATTTCCCAGATTCATAGTTATAGAGCCAAAAGGTTCTTTACAGTAATTCACGATAGTGGTAATGAATCATTCCCTAGGGCTCCACTCTGTTCTTCTGACAACATTGCCAGCTAACTTAAAGAAGCTCTCCCTGGGTAAACAACTTTACACATGACCCGCCATTGTCCACCTACCCTTTGATTTGTTTATAACTACATTTTAGTAACATAGTGCATCTGTTTGGGGTGGGGACAGGATCCCTGACAACCACTTAAACTCAAGCCATGTAATGATATTTAGTTACAGTCATCCCTCATCTATCGCGGGGGTTACGTTCCAGAGCCCCCCCCCCCCCCCCCCCCCGCGATAGGTGAAAATCCGCGAAGTAGCGACCTATATTTATTTTATTATTTATACATATTTTAAGGCTTTATAAACCCTTCCCACACTCTTATAAACCTTTCTCACTCTCTTGTTAACCTTTCCCACACTCTTATAAACACTTCCTATGCTCTTAAACACTTTCTGCATTCTTAAACACCGCAGACCAACACTGCACACTGCACGCAGCGATCAGACGTCAATGTGTCTGCACTCGCTTTGTGAAGGGGGGCAGCTGAACTCACGCTGAGCAGAAATGGACTTTGTGCTGCTTCTGCCAAAATGCCTGCTTGCCGCTCTGCGCGTTCGGAAGGAGGAGTGTGTGTGTGTGTGTGTGACTGCTGAACTCACGTTCGCTCAAACCCCCCCCCCTCCCCGGAGGCGCAATACGCTCCTGCCACTTCGCATTGTCAAGGGGGTGGGGAGCTGAATGAACGCTAAGGAGAAGTGGACTTTGTGCTGACTTTGTGCTGCTTGTCGCTCTGCGTGTCAATAATTTAAAAGCCTGTACATCACCAATTTTCCTGTCTCACTGTCTTGTCTTGTGTGAAGTTAAAATGTTTTATAATAGTGAGATGTTACTCATATCCTTAGCCCGACATCCACATATCATATGTGTTAACGAAGTGTGTTTTATAAGTTTACATGTGTTTAAAGCATGTGGGATGGGTATTTTAAGGCTTGAACTATAAAAATGTTTATTTATATGGTCTTTCTATATCGAGGATTTTCTCCTGTTGCTGATGGGTCTGGAACATAACTTCCGCGATAGGCGGGCAATCACTTGTATTTAAAAACCCGTGAAGTCGTGAATCCGCAAAAAGTGAACCGCGAAGTAGCGAGGGATTACTGTACACTATATTGTAATGACGCTTCCCCTTCTGTTTCTTTAGGATATGTTTATGTGACTTGAAGGTATAGCCGTGGAATGTACTTTTCATTTCGCTCAGCTGTTGCTTTAGAGCCATTGACCAAGGAGTTCGGTATTTTTTCATGCATGCATATTGATGGAGAAGCATAAAAAGCAGAAACACAAAATTTTATTTACTTTTTGAAAAGTGGCTGCGTTGTTCGCGTTGCAACACACCGCTCCATGGATCCGCTAAATACAAATCACTTATATTCATTTTTTATCACAATATCTTTTTAACCCCTAATAGCGGAACAATTTATAGTTTCTCTTTTGCAGACAGACTATTGACTTCTAAATTATGTCTTACATTTGCAAAATTTTCCATTATTGGGAAATTCTGTATTTTCCCATCATGGTTTTATCTTAACGCACCTTCTAGCAAAAAAAAAGGCGAAAAGCCGATGGCTTTCTCAAATTCTACTCCAATGGTTCTCAAAATGCGGGGCGGGCCCCCCTAGGGTGGGGGGGGCGAATTAACAAAAAAGGGGGTGCGAAGTTGTGAAAAAATGAAAACAAGAATCGAAAATACATCTATTGAAACCAAAAAAAATTAACTTAAACTACATTCTGATACTAGAAAAATAAATGTGGAGTTAGATAAAAGTCGATAAAAGTTAAGTAGGTATAATAAAATATGCATCTATGATATATCATTAATTAAAAAAGAACAAATTGGTATTAGTGGGCTCCTTTCAAAAAAACGTTAGGGGGTGCGAATAAAACTGTTATGAAAACTCGGGTCGCAAAAGGTTGAGAAACGCTGTCTGCGGTGGTTTGGCACCCTGCCCAGGATTGGTTCCTGCCTTGTGCCCTGTGTTGGCTGGGATTGGCTCCAGCAGACCCCCGTGACCCTGTGTTCAGATTCAGCGGGTTGGAAAATGGATGGACGAAACGCTGTTCTACTCCAAGTTTGGCAGATGTGATTTTCGTATTTGCTGTAATTTGCTGTTTTCTCTCCCGTATACTTCTTTTCTCTACTTAATTCCTCTAAAAATTATAAACACTATAGTGATTAATTTGTTTTATATGTATGATGTTTTAGCGCTGCTGCCTCGCAGTTGGGAGATCTGGGGACCTGGGTTCGATTCCCGGGTCCTCCCTGCGTGGAGTTTGCATGTTCTCCCCGTGTCTGCGTGGGTTTCCTCCGGGCGCTCCGGTTTCCTCCCACAGTCCAAAGACATGCTGGTTAGGTGGATTGGCGATTCTAAATTGGCCCTAGTGTGTGCTTGGTGTGTGGGTGTGTTTGTGTGTGTCCTGCGGTGGGTTGGCACCCTGCCCAGGATTGTTTCCTGCCTTGTGCCCTGTGTTGGCTGGGATTGGCTCCAGCAGACCCCCGTGACCCTGTGTTCGGATTCAGCGGGTTGGAAAATGGATGGATGGATGTATGATGTTTGATTTGCCACCTAAAAGTCTTTCATAATACAGCATTCCCTAAATTTTAGTCTGTATTTCGTCACTGAGACTTTGCTTTGTTCATCGTTAATGTTATTGTATTTTAGGTTTAAGCATTCGAGTACTTGATTTTTACTTATATTAATATGTTCAGTTATAACTGACATTTATTATAACAAATGCCTTTTTTATCCTTTCAATACATTTTGATGTTACCTGAAAAGTGACGCGGGAAATCCGCTCTATATCATTAATGACTGATTTAGTGCCAGACATGCACCACGTTCCTCCACGCTTGTCTACTTAGTATATTCTAGAAAGCTCTTGGGTTCGGGAGGTATTGAGAATCCGATTGGGTATAGAAAAATAAATTTTGAAATTTTCTAAGGACTGGGGACCTCACAGATTTACTTTCTCCAAGACCTCCGAACACTGGAGGCTGTTTTTCTTATCCTCTGCTTCTATCTCGCCTTAATTTAGGACTCTTACCTTATTGTACACTCTTAAAAATAAAGATGCGAGCAGGGTGTTTTTTCAGCGCAATGTCATATAGGGGAACCATTTTTGTTCACAATATCCATTCACTAAGGTTCCAGAAAGACCTTTTATTTATGGCTTCATACAGTAAATAACCATGATGGTAAAAGCCAATGGGTCATGATTTTAAATGTGTGCTGCTATAGCGTAGCACACATTAAAAATTTTGTCTCACCCCACACGTCCCATACACACATATTAGGACATTTTCAAACCAAAAAAACACATACATTTATTTTAACAATTATTTTAAATAAGTGTAGCTGCTTGAGTATGCCCAGTTAGAAGAAAGGCGAAAAAAAAAGAAACAGATTAAAGTTTAATACTTAGTTCATGAAAATGCACTGTAGAAGAATGTAACAGATTTCTGAATTTTTCAAATTAAAAATAGATTGACTTAAAAAATGAACCTATTGCAGACAGCCTATTGCCCCTTATTGAGGAAATATTTAATTAAAAAGACTACTTCATATAATAAGTATTTTAAAGTACTCTTCCTGCATCACATAATTTTGCTTTAAAAATAGAGCTTTAAATATTATTCCTGTTAAAATAAAGAAAATAAAAAGAAAGAAAGAAAAATAAATGTAAAAATGCATTGTTTAAACAATTAATTTATATTTGAAAAGTATTATGGTTTTGAAGTAAACGTTAAACTTGGTATCTCAAAATGCTCAGCCCACGCACGTGCTGAACAGCTTTTTGTACCCCAGGTTCGAAAGATTGTTTAAAACATTTAAATCCAAGTAAACATGCTATGAAATAGATAGATAGATAGATAGATAGATAGTATTTCACATTAATGTGAATTTCTGTCAGTTATATGGACCAAGCAGTTAAATGACTTTTTAATTTCAAAAGAAACTCATGTAAACCGTCACAGAAAAATGTGAAAGATGTCAAAATCTACCACCTCATTGTTCTACAGTGTCAAAGGTAATTATTTCAGATTATTGTGCATTTTATTTGGTCGTACACACTAGCGAAAGAACATAATTGTTAACCTAAGCTTCAAACACTGGAGACATAAACGAGAAAAGCAAATGTGACACACATCGTTTCTTTCACTGTTAACAAACTTCACGTGAAATTATTTAAATCATAATTCACAAATGCCACTTGTAAACGTTCTTCTACCAGTACTCGTTCAAACATATTCCTCCAAGCTGTCTTCCTTATTTTCTCAGTTTTAACTCTGGCTCTACAGGTTAGTCAACTTGACGCAAACGCATTGATGGACCTGCGCATCAGATCAAATTTCATTGTCTGGCAACGAAAGTTAATCAGATATATGAGTCGCATATTTCTGAAAAAAACGTCATGATTTGAATGATCGCTCCTTACAAGTACGGATTACAGCTCTTGCAGACACGCATCTTTGACAAAACCTGACAAAACTCGGAGTCTCGTCTTTTCAGGTTCTGCTTCACACTCTCAATTCTAGTAAGTGGAAACGCCGTGGGGAGTTTCGCAAACCATCCTTTACCGAAGCTTGACAATTTCGGGAAAGTGGGGCCAATTCCGGCGTTTTACAGTAGCAAACCCGGCATGGACGGGGACAAGTGGTTTTGTTGACGCGTAGACTAATTGTCCGTGCAATGGCAAGAAAACTATTAACAGTGTACGCTTGGGTAATATACTGACGGAGGAAAAATAACAACGCTCTCTGAAACTTCTCGACTTGCAGATAACTTTTATTACCGTATATTTTTCTTTTACATGCACATGTGCACCGTCGTGCACCCAAATCACACGAGCACTTAACAAGGGCACACATCTTCCAACTGAGAACATTTTACACTTATATGTTAACAACCCTACTTGCTCTCACATTGCTATGCATTCTTGACAACAGCTTTCAAGACCTTCCATTTAAACAAAACATACTTCTTAATTTACATACCAAATATAAATCCTTTGAACTTTTGCAACTTTGTTCCAGGTGTTGTCATAATGCCAGCAACTATTTCTTCTGTTGGACAGTACTTCAAAGTATTTTTTCCATCATTTAACATTGCTCTGACAAAGTGGTACCTAACGTCCACATGGTTACACATCTGTCTGCTTACAGGGTTCTTTGCTAGAGCAATTGCACCCTGGTTATCCTCATGAATTTCCACTGGTTCATGGTGAATTTCACCATCTGCTCCTTTTAAGAGCTGGATGAGATACATACCCTCCTGTACTGTGGCAGTAAGTGCCATATACTCAGCTTCACATGTTGATAATGCCACCGTGGATTGCTTCTTTGTTTTCCATGAAATTAAACCCCAACATTTTATTTAGACTGAAACAGTATCCAGTCATACTGTGTCTATCATCTGCATCTGTTGCCCAATCTGCATCACTATAGATCTGTAGCTTTAATTGATCTTCACATTTTCAATAACATATAGCATAGTCAGCAGATCCTTTCAAATATCGCAACACATGTTTTGCTGTCACCCACAGTTGGGCACATGGTTTGGACAAGTACTGTGATAGCTTACTGATGACAAAACGTAAGTCTGGTCAAGTGCATGTCATTACATTAATCAGACTGCCAACTAGTTCTCCAAACCTTTCGGAATCAACTGACTTATCATACTCCTGGTTGTAATCTAGCTTCTGTTCACATGGTGTTGCTCTTGTTTTACATTCTGTCAAGTCAAACCTTTCCAAAATTTTCTTAATATACCCCTCTTGGTCCATTTTTATGTGGTGGGTTGGCACCCTGCCCAGGACTGGTTCCTGCCTTGTGCCCTGTGTTGGCTGGGATTGGCTCCAGCAGACCCCCGTGACCCTGTAGTTAGGAATATAGCGGGTTGGAAAATGGATGGATGGATGGTCCATTTTTACAAAATCATCTCCTTGCTCAAAGTTTATTCCTAAGAAATGTTTCTGTTTTACCAAGTCTTTCATTCTAAACTTCTCTGTTAGCGTTTCTTTTACATTTTTCATTACCTATTCATCACTTGCAGCTAGTATCAAATCTTCAACCCAAATAATGATTGTTACTTTGTCATATCCAGTTTCTTTGGTGTACACACAATGGTCAGACGGATTTTGTATGAATCCATTTTTACACAAGTGATCATGTAACATTTTGTACCAATTCCTGTCTGACTGTCTTAACCCATACAATGATTTCTTCAATTTTCATACCAATTTTTCTCCTTTCACAGAATCATCCTCAGATCCTTCTGGCTGTTCCATATACACTTCACAGTCTACCGGTGCATGCAAAGTATGCAGTTTTTACATCCATCTGATGTAACAACATACCATTCTTGTCATGTCATATTTGCAGTTGGAGAAAAAGTCTCTTTATAATCTACTCCTGCCACCTGATTGTATCGTTTAGCTACATACCTCACTTTGTATGTCTCAGAACCATCAGGATTGTTCTTAATGGCATACACCCACAGCATTTTTACCCTCAGGTAAGGTGGTTAACATGAAAGTCTTGTTTTCTTTCAATGAGTTAATTTCTTCCTTCATTGCATTCTTCCACTCGCTAGATTGATTAGAATTCACGGTTTCTGTAAATGTTTGTGGTACATTACTTATAATATTGTAACAATAATCAATATTAACTATTGTTTGGTCATTGTTATCTATATCAAATACATAATCATCCAAGTACGCTGGCTTCCTATGCTCTCTGTTGGGATAGGGTGTACCAGGATTCACGTGTGAATTGTCTTGGTTACCTGCTCCAGTTTGATTTCTATGAACCTGTACCGGCTTTTCATCAGTAATGTCAGAACTACCAATAATTCTGCTAATCTGCCTAGTGGTACCCCATCTCAGGTCATAATCATCACTGTCATCAATCTGTTCCCAGTCTGTCTGTGTGCTCTGCTCTGTCCTACCTTTCTCAATAAATTTCACTAGTCTGTGCTTTAAGACCCTGCCAGTATCTGGATAGTAGATTATGTAGGCTGGGCTATATTTGTCATAGCCAACAAAAATACCTTTCTCACACCTACTGTCTAACTTCTTTTTGTCTTGTTTGTATGCATAATGCACTGACTCAGACTTTTGCATCTCAGAAATATTAGGCTTTTTCTCTGTCAACAGAAAGTATGGTGTCTGTTTGGTGTGATTGCAGTAGCACCTGTTCCTGATTATTGCTGCTGTTTGTACTGCAAAAACCATAGCCCTTTGGGGAGGTTACTCTCAATGAGCATGTACATGGTCATGTAAAATAGTGTTCTCCACTGTCATTCAGCAGTACCATTCTGGTGAGATGAGTAAGGTGCAAAAGTTTCATGCCTGATACCATTTTTGGTCAGCAGTAATTTAAAGCCTTCATACATAAATTTTGTACCATTGTCTGACCTCACACATTTGATTTTCCCATAAGGGGTACTGTCAGCAATAAACTTCTCCAAAGCTACCATGGTGCCACTTTTATCCTTCAAAAAATAGATACATATTACATGGAAAAGCCATCAGTGAATACCATCACATGTTTATACCCCCCTCCCACCCTTTTGATACTGGATCAATTGGACTTCTAAATCTGTGTGAACTTCTTCAACTACTTCTTTGGCTCTTTTGTCAGGGCATCTGTTTGTACTCTGGGTAAATTTTCCCTCATTGCAAACTTCACAGGAAAGACTGGTCTTATCACCTTTACCCTTGATTTCTAATCTGTCAACAACTTGTTGTAGCTTCAATATGTCATCATAATTACAATGGCCAAGAATTTCATGCCATGTCTGCACATCCTGACAACTTTTAAAGTTGACCGGTTTCTTTCTGAAGCGGAGAGCAAATGACTAGAATATGCTATTACATGCTCTTTACCATCAATGTGTTGTGCTAAAACAGATCCAATAGCATGGAGAGAGGCATCAGTGTATAGAAAAAAAGGAATTGACAGATTGGGAAAAGCCATGATTGGTGGGGATATTAAAGCCTGTTTTAGTGTGCGAAAGGCTTCATCTGCTTCAACTGTCTAGATGAATGGCACACCTTTGTGCGTAAGGTGATGCAAAGGCTCAGCGGTGTGATCAAACTGTTTAATGAATCGTCTATAATAGGAACAAAGGCCAAGAAAGGCTCTGACCCGAGTAGGTAATTGTGGGACAGGCCATAATGCATCCTTGTCTGTGTTTGTAGCATCTGGCTGAATGCCTTCACTCAAAATGCGGTGGCCTAAAAATATGACAGAGGAGCGTGCCAGATGGCACTTTGTGGGTTTGAGCTCGAGCCCAGATTCAGGGAAACGTAGGAAAACCTCACGTAAATGCTGAAGGTGTTGGGAGAAATCCTCACTGTAGACAATAAATTCATCAAGATATAGTAAATATATGTTCTAGTGTAAGCCACTAACTCCATCAAGCGCTGAAAATTTGGAATGGCATTAGAAATACTCATTGGCGTCATTTTGTACTGATAAAGTCCAACACCTGCAGAGAAACCAGTTTTCTCCTTGTCTCTTGGATCGAGTGGAATTTGCCAATATCCTGCAGTAAGGTCAATAGTACTAGATATTTGGGAACCAGATAGCCTATCCAGTGTGTCATCAATCCTGCGAAGTGGGTGAGAGTCTTTAATAGTAACTGCATTAAGGCGACGATCATCAATGCAAAATCTGTGGATACCATCCTTTTTCCTAACTAATACGACTGGAGCCGACCATGGGCCATGAGGCTCCTTAATAATATTATGCTCCAGGAGCTTATCCATTTCTTGCTGCAACAGAACCTGGGTTGCAGGGGAAACTCTATATGGACGTAATTTGATTGGCTTAGCATCCCCTGTAAGGATACTGTGGGTGACCAGGTTTGTTCTGCCATAATCATAAGGGTGTGAGCTAAAAATGTCTGAATAGTCCATTAGTAAAGTTTCAAGTTGTATTACTTCTGCTGAGGACAAATTCGTTTCAGATATGTCCACTTGTGGCAGTGCTTCGTTAGACGCATTACTAGCAGTAACTGCTGACACTAAGGTGTACTCAAAATGTCCCTTTCCTGTGATGGAGAACAGCTGGCCTAAAGGACATCCTTCACTAAGGGAAACAGGATCTGTGGATGTATAAACAACTCTGACAAAGCCTCTGCCATTGTTTACTGATGTTAATGTTCTAGCAACAGCTAATGACAGAGTAGGGGAGTGGTGTGGCTCTATAATGCCAACAAAATTATTGACATGGGACGAAGCTATGCAGCTTCCCATAACAGAGACTGCAGTTGCCATTTCTGACAAAGCTGGGACAGTCACTGGTGAGATAGTAGTGGCGGCACACTGTACAGGGACAAGATGCTGAGGGGAGGAGAGAGCCACTCTGGTGTTGTACAGTGACAAATGTGCATGCGGCAGGTTCAAGGTCACATGATGCTGGGTTAGAAAATCCCATCCTAAAATCACAGGGTGGCTGGAAGAACGCACCACATGAAAAACATGAGAAAGGGCAATGTCTTCAACATGTACAGGGGTAGTAACAGATCCCAACATATCCAAGAAGTGCCCAGTTACAGAGGTAGCAAGGACAAATGTCTTACTGATGGGCTGAGTAGACAATGTTGGAATAGATCTGTGGCAGTCATCTGTGATCAGCGAGAGACCTGAGCCAGTGTCCACTAAAGTATGGAGTTCAGCTCCAGCGATTGTGAGTTGTATAAATGGAGTAAGGCTGATGTGTGCATTTGAATCAACATTATGTGGATGGACCAATAAGTGATCAGAAACTGACATTTGGTCCACAATACCAGCTTCTAATAGTTTCCCTGAATATGTTTAGAGGAAGACAGAGTGTTGTCTGGTGTGAAAAAATGCACCCATCTTGTTGGAGGTGTGTGATAGCTGTCTGAAGGATGTCTCCATTGGTGTGACATAGTGGGTGAGGAGTGTCTGTTTTGTCTGTAGAGAGGAACTGGTGATGGGGAAGAAGCTCTGTGGGGTCTGTCACTATAATCAGAGTTAGAAGAATGTATTGCAGTATGGGCTCTGCGCTCACCCGAAGGAGAGCGGACAGGTGAATTATCATAACAGTACCTGGAGGGATAAAAATCATCACAGTGATCTGTTCGGGAACGGTAGACCTTTGGATGCTGAGAGGTTGGGGAGCAACTTTGATGTTGCCCTGAGCGGGGATCACCATTTTGAGGAAAGCAGTCATCATCAGAATAGGTGTAACGATGAGGTGATAAAGCTCGGAAATATGGTGTAGAGATGTCATCATAGAGAGAGCGATTTCTTCCTGCAGAGGAATTTTGGGTAGAATTGTACCAGTTCTGGCACTGATGGTAGTTCCATTGTTTTGAGTGATGATCAGTGCAGCAGGTAAGATCTGTCATTCTGCAGACATGAGATGTGCTCCTTATTCCTTTCACATCGTGTTTAAGATCAGAAAACTGCTGTGCGAGTTTGGCGAGTCTCTCATCAGTATAGCGTTTATTAGACTGTTGTAAGTCACGTAAGTCAGTCCGGAGATCAGCAATAGCAGCCACTAAGTCAATTATAGGATCAGCAGCACGGCTGTCTGCATTGTTTTGTGTGACAGTCACTGGCATGACATTTGAAGGAGCAGCTATGCTGAGAGCTAACTGAGCACGTTCACATTGCCTTGCTACTTTCGATGCAGCATCCTGTGTCACTGCGCCATGCTCATGGATTTTTAGTTGAAGAAAGGGATCTAATCCCGGCACATTGAGAATCAGCAGTGTATTGTGAAAAAGCTTCAGTGAATAGGTTAGTCAAGTCTGCTGCATAAACCTCTAGTGGTTCTTCGGGTTTGCAAGGATGAGCATTCAAGTACGTTTGAAATGTGTCCAAAAACTGCCGTCTTCCAGAAACAGTGCTCAAACTAGCTTTTGCCAGCGCGTAGTCAGTCTTTACATCTGGGGAGAGGCTCTGCCAGTATGAGAACGCCGTGCCACCGAGTTTTGTCGGGAGAAGCTCAGCCTTTTCAAACGGAGCTGCGGAAACATCCACAACAACTTCTAATCGTTGTATTCACGAAGTAAATGGCTCAACTCCGTTGCCGGTGACGGTTGGAGGCAATTCGACTCTAAACGGCAGTTGTGTGTTCACAGTATCGGCGCTAGCCCTTTGCTGCGGAATAACAGCGGGTTGTTACTCGTCATCCACCATGTTTCAGAAAAACGCGCAGTAGCAAGCAGCACGTAGCTCAACTTGTAAAACTGACACCAATAGTTACTAAAGTGTCCACAAGCAATAGCAGTAATATCCATGCCGTCTATAGAAATGCAACTTAATGTCCACAAACTTAACCAACCAACGCTGCCACAAATGTAAGAGCGGGTGTTGAGAGTCCACAACTCTCCTTACCAGAATTCGGCGTCGGTTCTTCTTGGCTTGTGGGCGACCTCGGTAGCGTAGCAGACTGCGCCTTCGATGTGTGGAAAGGCACACAGAGATGGCCACCCCAGTTTGTGGACTCTTTGCCAATTATATTTTATTTTTTTTATAATACAACGGTGGAGATACAGTACTGAGATACCCAAGAACACGTCTCTTTTTTTCTCTCTCTCTCTCCCCACCAAATTTCTCCTCCCTTAAATAATCCATTAATTAACTTTATTACAACTTCCTGACATGAACTCCTGCTTACACGTTTGCAACAATTGCACCACTGGGTCTGTCCAGAATGCTTTTTCAGACATGCTCTGGCTATATGTACTTCCTGACCACAAATGTAGCGCATAATATATGCACGGTTTTGCGCTGCAGCACTGGGCTTTTCTTGTACCTGTACTCTCATCACGTGATCATCTGATGCAGAAACACTATATTTCTCCTGTCTTCATAGCTTCTCAATTTTACTTTAAAGTCTGCTAAGGTCATAGTCTCATTGCTATGTGTCACATACACAATAAACAGCTTAAACGTTTCTGGAAGTCCCTTCAAAATTATTGCTGTTAGAAGACCATCACTTAATGTTTTCCCCACACTTCGTAGCGCTCTAATGGCGCTTTCTGCACTTATTATTTAATCGGTTGTATCATCGTAGTATTCCGCTCTTCTTAATCTTTACCTGTTTTCTCAAGGGTAAGTGTTCTCGTCAAGTTCGTTATCGGGTTGGTCTACTGTTGCACTTTAAGATGAACACACACATACATAGCTATACACATACACAGCACAGACCCTAACCACAACAGTACCCCATGAATGACACACACATACTGATTACCTTTAGCACTTTAAACCACATAAGTGCTTTAGGAATAACACAGCCTGTCACTCAGCACTTCAAGAGACTTATTTATTATTGGCACGAACAACATGCGATGTTTTAATGATATCTCAGACCTAAATATTACTCCTGGTCTACAAGAATACATTTAAACATACAAAGACTCAGCACTCTTGACTATAGGCCATTTATCAGCCAAGAATACCTTCTTCACGTACTGTTAACTACTATTGAGGTGAGCTCTCATTCTCAGCCTTAAAACCTTGCAGCACAGAGGTAATGACAGATCTCTGTGGCTGCTCCAGGTGCTCAAAGAAATCTAACTTATTACTTCAATCACTCTAGACATTAAGACAAAGCATAGAAAGTTAAAAGCAGCATCTACAGTATATACAGTATATAATTCACTAAGCCGACAGAACAAGCAAGACAACCATGGGATACGCACGACATGACCACGCCCACCAACTCACAGAGACCCGCCCACCGACGCTAAGACCATGGGATACGATGACAACTCACAGAGCCACACCCGCCGACAACACAGAGCCTCACCCACCAACAATTCATTAAGCAGTCAACCATGGCACACGCCCGACAACAATTCGAGCGAGAGCGAAAGCATTTACCAAGAATGTTTTCATTAATCAATAACATAAGTCAGTGGTTCGAAGACGGTCACATACTGTCGTAGTTCCCACCATAAACGATGCCGACAGGCGATCCGGTAGCGTCATTCCCATGACCTGCTGGGCGGCCAACCGGGTAACCAAAGTCTTTGGGTTCTGGGGGTGAGTATGGTTGCAAAGCTGCAACTTAAAGGAATTGACGGAAGGGCACCACCAGGTGTGGAGCCTTTCGCTTAATTTTACTCAACACGGGAAACCTCACCTGGCCCAGACACGGAGGGGATTGACAGATTGATAGCTCTTTCTCGATTCTGTGGGTGGTGGTGCATGGTCGTTCTTAGTTGGTGGAGCGATTTGTTTGGTTAATTCAGAAAATGAACAAGACTCCCACCTGCTAAATAGTTACGTGACCCAAGAGCAGTCAGCATCCAACTTCTTAGAGGGACAAGTGGCTTTCAGCCACGTGAGACTGAGCATTAATAGGTCTGTGATGCCCTTGGATGTCCGATACTGCACGCGCGCTACACTGAATGGATCAATGTGTGTCTACCCGGTGCCGAGAGACATGGGTAAGCCGTTGAACCCCATTCGTGCTGGAGACCGGGGCTTGCAATTGTTCCCCACGAACGAGGAATTCCCAGTAAGTGCGAGTCATACGCTCGCACTGATTACATCCCTGCCGTTTGTACACACCCCCCCGGGTGACTTGGTGGATTATATATAGAAAAGCAGCCGGAACCGCAAAGAACAATGAAAAGACAACGTGGCTCAGAGGTGCATGTGGACTGTAGCAGAGACAAAAGCCACTGAGGCGGTGTTTGGAAAACGAACAGTCAACGTGACTCACAGGTGCATGTGGACTGTACACAGACAAAAGTGACTCAGGTGAGGAGTTGGGGGCGGGCACATGAGCAGGCAGTGCATACTGAACGATGATTGTATGTTGGTTCGTAGTGTGCATTGTTGCAATGTTACTTTTCTTGATGGTTTATTAAATTACGGATTTTTCAAATGTTCATTTTTTTCCCTGTACTTAAAAATCATTAAAAAGCAGCGTGATTATGTGGAGTATGCTACGCCGTGGGTTGGCTATTGGTATTTATTACAAGAATAATAATAATACCACTGGAACAAAGAATAATGAAAAAATAGGTACTGATAGGAAAGTCTGAATATGTATAGTCTTTAGGAAAAGCTTACGAAAAAGTTACAGATGACAAGGATGAATGTCCCAGGGCGGCGTTTGATTTAGCAATCGATGTTCATGACACTTTTCTGACGACCAGTGCTGTCTTCGTCCGGTCTTCTTCCTCCCTCCTTTCTTACGTCCTTACTTTCTTCTTCTTCTTCTTTTTTGCTTTCAAATGAGGCATATTTATTATGAAATGTCATGTCGTGGTTTCACAACACATGCACCTGATTGGCTGGCTGTCAATATGATTGATTAATTAATTCACTGTCCAATTTCCCAAACAATAAAACCTTTTATGTTCTCTAAAGTGTCGGTAGATCTTCCTTTCCCAGGCTGTAAAATAACTAGGCATCAGCTCAGTTTTCCTTTCCCAGGTTATAAAGTAATTGAGCCACCAGCATGTCTTCCTTTCAATGTTGAAACAGCTGTTTTAAAAGTGAGGTGTAAGGGAAGAAAACCTGCTTTGATTTGTCTTAAATGTAGTTCATCTGTTGTCTTGTCTCGAGCAAAATATAATGGAAAATTAAACCAAAATGTACAGATTTTATACACCATAACATCGGTCATTTTTTAACCATGCGCCTTCTGTATTGAGGTCAACTCAGTGTAAAATCAAATTATTCATGACTTGCCCTTACCAGCATAATAGTCTTGTAAGATTTTTAGCTCTTTTCTGTCGTCATCTGCAGCTTCTTGCATAATGAGGGAGAAGCTCTTATCGTCTAAACTGTATTAATTCAGCATAGGCCTCACCATTTCTTTCGGCATCTTTCTCTCTGTCTTCATTTCCGCCTGGCTCGTGCAGTATTGTCTCTTTCAGCCCTTGTAACCACAGATGGGCCAAAAATTTTGTTTCCCACAGTTCATAGTTCTTCTCATTTCCACCGAACATTAACCTACTCCATCGGTTACCCTGTTCTCTCTTCTTAATTCCACTAGCGTGTGCATCTGCAGTACCCGCCATTCCGTTTACTCGAAATTTTTTGCCAATTAACTCATGCGTATCCTGGGCCCATAACCTGTTGACGCGTAGACTATATGTCTGTGCAATGGCAAGAAAACTATTAACAGTATACACTTGGGTAATATACTTCTTTTTTCGCTGCTCCCGTTAGGGGTTGCAACAGCGGATCATCTTCTTCCATATCTTTCTGTCCTCTGTATCTTGTTCTGTTACACCCATCACCTGCATGTCCTCTCTCACCACATCCATAAACCTTCGCTTAGGCCTTCCTCTTTTCTTCTTCCCTGGCAGCTCTATCCTTAGATAGATAGATAGATAGATAGATAGATAGATAGATAGATAGATAGATAGATAGATAGATAGATAGATAGATAGATAGATAGATAGATAGATAGATAGATAGATACTTTATTAATCCCAAAGAGAAATTCACAATTAATCAACCTTAGCATCCTTCTCCCAATATACTCAGCATCTCTCCTCTGCACATGTCCAAACCAACGCAAGCTCGCCTCTCTGACTTTGCTTCCCAACCATCCAACTTGAGTTGACCCTCTAATGTACTCATTTCTAATTCTATCCATCCTTATCACACCCAATGCAAATCTTAGCATCTTTAGCTCTGCTACCTCCAGCTCTGTCTCCTGCTTTCTGGTCAGAGCCACCATCTCCAACCCATATAACATAGCTGGTCTTACTACAGTCCTGTAGACCTTCCCTTTCACTCTTGCTGATACCCGTCTGTCACAAATTACTCCTGACACTCTTCTCCACCGATTCCACCCTGTCTGCACTCTCTTTTTCACCTCTCTTTTACAATCCCCATTACTCTGTACTGTTGATCCCAAGTATTTAAACTCCTCCACCTTTGCCAACTCTACTCCCTGCATCCTCACCATTCCACTGACCTCCCTCTCATTTACATACATGTATTCTGTCTTGTTCCTACTGACCTTCATTCCTCTCATCTCTAGAGCATATCTCCACCTCTCCAGGGTCTCCTCAACCTGCTCCCTACTATCGCTACAGATCACAATGTCATCAGCGAACATCATAGTCCATGGGGACTCCTGTCTAATCTCGTCTGTCAACCTGTCCATCACCATTGCAAATAAGAAAGGGCCCAGAGCTGATCCCTGATGTAATCCCACCTCCATGTTGAATGCATCCATCACTCCTACCGCAGACCTCACCACTGTCACACTTCCCTTGTACATATCCTGTACAACTCTTACATACTTCTCTGCCACTCCCAACTTCCTCATACAATACCACAACTCCTCTCGAGGCACCCTGTCATATGCTTTCTCCAGGTCCACAAAGACGCAATGCAACTCCTTCTGGACCTCTCTAAACTTCTCCATCAACATCCTCAGAGCAAACATTGCATCTGTGGTGCTCTTTCTTGTCATGAAACCATACTCTTGCTCACTAATCATCACCTCACGTCTTAACCTAGCTTCCACTACTGTTTTCCATAACTTCATGCTGTGGCTCATCAGTTTTATCCCCCTGTAGTTACTGCAGTCCTACACATCCCCCTTATTCTTAAATATCGGCATTAGTACACTTCTTCTCCACTCCTCAGGCATCCTCTCACTTTCCAAGATTCCATTAAACAATCTGGTTAAAAACTCCACTGCCATCTCTCCTAAGCACCTCCATGCTTCCATAGGTATGTCATCTGGACCAACGGCCTTTCCATTTTTCATCCTCTTCATAGCTGTCCTTACTTCCTCCCTGCTAATCCATTGCATTTCCTGGTTCACTATCTCCACATCATCCAACCTCTTCTCTCTCTCATTCTCTTCATTCATCAGCCTCTCAAAATACTCTTTCCATCTGCTCAACACACTCTCCTCGCTTGTGAGTACTTTCCATCTTTATCCTTTATCACCCTAACCTGCTGCACATCTTTCCCAGCTCAGTCCCTCAGTTTAGCCCACTGGTCCTTTTCTCCCTCCTTAGTGTCCAACCTCTCATACAACTCATCATACGCCTTTTCTTTAGCCTTCGCCACCTTTCTCTTTACCTTGCGCCGTATCTCCTTGTACTCTTGCATACTTTCTGCATATCTCTGACTATCCCATTTCTTCTTTGCCATTCTTTTCCTCTGTATACTCTCCTGTATTTCCTCATTCCACCACCAGGTTTCCTTTTCCTCCTTCTTCTGTCCAGATGTCACACCAAGCACCCTTCTTGCTGTCACCCTTACTATATCTGCTGTAGTTTCCCAGCTGTCTGGTAACTTTTCACTGCCACCCAGTGCCTGTCACACCTCCTCCCTAAACTCAACCTTGCAGTCTTCCTTTTTCAACTTCCACCATTTGATCCTTGGCTCTGCCCTCACTCTCTTCCTCTTCTTGATCTCCAACGTCATTCTACAGACCACCACCCTATGCTGTTTAACTACACTTTTCCCTGCCACCACTTTGCAGTCTTCAATATCCTTCAGATCAACTCTTCTTCACAGGATGTAATTTACCTGTGTGATCTTCCTCCACTCTTGTACGTAAACCTATGTTCCTCCCTCTTCTTAAAATACGTATTCACCACAGCCATGTCCATCGTTTTGGCAAAATCCATTATCCTCTGACCTTCTTCATTCCTCTCCTTGACACCATACCTACACATCACCTCCTCATCTCCACTGTTTCCTTCACCAACACACCCATTGAAATCCACTCCAATCACCACTTTCTGTCCCTTGGGTACACTGTTCATCACTTCATCCAACTCACTCCAAAAATCTCCTTTCTCACCCATTGCACACCCAACTTGCGGTGCATATGCACTGACATCATTTATCATCACACCTCCAATTTCCAGCTTCATAATCATTACTCTGCCTGACACTCTTTTCACCTCCCAAACACTCTTGACATACTGTTCCTTCAGAATTACTCCTACCACATTTCTCCTCCCATCCACACCATTATAAAACAATTTGAATCCACCTCCAATCCACCTGGCCTTACTCCCCTTCCATTTGGTCTCTTGCACGCACAATATATCAACCTTCCTTCTCTCCATCATATCTGCTAACTCTCTTCCCTTACCAGTCATACTGCCAACATTCAAAGTTCCTACCCTCAGTTCCACTCTCTTTACTTTCCTCCTCTCCTCCTGCCTCCAGAGACGTCTCCACCCTCTTCTTCTCCTTCTTTGGCTAGCAGTAGCCCAATGTCCGCCAGCACCCTGTTGGCTAACAGTACTGGTTAGGTACATTTGTTTTATTATTAATAATTGTTAACATTTACCTTTGATCCCAATTGTATGTTCTTATCCATTAGGCTGCCAGTTTCTAAACTGTTTCTAAAAAGAAAGTATACTAAACAAGTTTACCTGAATGAAAAATACTAGGGGCAGAACCTGAAAGAGAGAGAACAAGATGTATGCAGTGCAGACTGCGCGTGCAGGTGAATTTGGCTGCTTAGTGCCGATTCTTGCTCTTGAGACCCCCATTGAAATTCATTTCTTAGTAGCTGATACATTGGGGTAGATATTCTAGTTTCTTTTGGTATGTACTGTGCAAGATACAATGTAATTTCCAGCAGGCTCTGCAGGTCATTTTTAACTTAAACAGTGGGCTTGCTTGTGATTGCTTTCACTTTTTCTTTGTCAGACTGGTCTCCTTCAAGTATTACTATAATTTGACCTTTGTATTTTATCTTTGTAACTTTGTACTGCACTGTGTCTTAATATGAACTTCATATTATTTTTTGGTGTTTGCATCACTATGTGTTTAATCCCTTGTCACACATGCATGTTTAGGGGACAACTAAAGGGCCTGAGTAGATGTAATTCCACGCTGGACCAGTGGTTGGCGAAGTGCACAAATTCTCTCTACTCGATTCCTTGCAGACCATTCTAGGGAAATCCCGCCCGGCTCTGGGGCAGCCAACGACGTCACTTCTGGTTCCCGTCCTGATGACATCACTTCCCATACTGGCCTTTGTTTCTAGTGAATCAGTTCTGTTTTGTACTCAGTCGTGTGAACATGTCTGTTCTTTTTCATCAATTTTGCAGCCGGGAAAAATTATACAGGTGGCTGCCCCAAACCTTCTCAATGTCTTTTGGTCATTTTTGTGACAGTGGCGTAGTCGGCAGGATGGCAGAATCCCAGAAAAGAACAAACATGTTCACAAGACTGAGTCCAAAACAGAACTGATTCAAACACTCTGTGGTATTGATGATAGCCTCCATGTTTTTAAAAGACTGCTGCCGGACCGACTACAAGAGGTAACTGGAGAGGGCATTTTCAAGCAGATTGCAAGCGACCTACTCAAGGACCAACTGTGAGTCATCACATCTGGCCTTGGCCAGTGTCTTGCCTTACCCCAAAAATCAAAGGCCTGTGAGTGGGTGGGCTGCTCTGGGTCAAATTGCCACTCTTGACAGATCCTCGCCTACTGGTTTGGGGAGACACCATACCTTTTTAGGACCTCAGCCTTTACAGTGTTGTAACTGGTGATGTTCTCCTCCGAGAGGTCATAATAACTCTTATGAGCTTCCTCCTTTAGCAATGGTGCTATTATGTTAGCCCATTCCTTGCTCTCCCAGTGATGCCTATTGGCTGTATATTCATAGATCAAGAAGCAGTATTCAATGTCATCATTATCTTGCAGAGGTAAAAATACCTGGGATGGAGCTTGCAACTTGTCCTGCTGCACTACCACATGTACTTATGCTTGCGCCTCAGACTTGGTGAACTGTCTTTGGTACTCTCCTACCTGGAGTTTCGTGGTCTGGAGCTCCGATGCCATATTAGCCAGAACTGTGTTGAGGCTGGCTCATCTTGTGAGCGAATCTTACTGACTACACCAACTATGGAAATAAGACAAGACACAGAAAAAAGGTTTGGGATAGCCACCACATATACTTGAAATATGTAGTTCAGGCAAGAAAATACGTCTTTATAGACTGGAGTCCAAACAGAACTGATTAACATAGTGAAAATAGTGCTTATATAGGTGAACCGGGGAAAGTGGTGTCGATATGTCCAGACCCAGAAGTGATGTCGATATGACTGGAACCAAAAGTGACGTCTTTATACTCAGGCAAGATTTCCTTTGGCCAGCCTGCAGAGGAAAGAGAGAAAGAATCATTGAATACTGCTATCCCTGGTCCAGCATGTAATTACATCAATTCAAGTCCCTTAGCTGCCTCCCATGCTCACATGTGTGACACTGTCTAACTTGGCTATTCTACTGTAACACAGTTAAGGTTATGAACATTCCAGTTTCTATAACTTATAGGGAGTTAAATGAATCTTCCATTATCTTTGTCAAACTATATTATATTCAAGTTCAAGCTAAGCAGACTAAGAAAAAATTACTATTAACATTAACTTAAAGGATTTGGCTGTTACACTGATGCCTCCCTTCCAGATCCAAGACCTGGGTCTGAAGTGTCCGCCTGGAGAATGAAAAGCAAAGAAAAGTTAGGTGCCTTCAAAACTGGAGCCGAAGTAAGGGCCTGTTTCAAGTCACTAAATGCAGCTTCTGTAACATCATCCTATACCACATGATTCGGTTTCCCCTTCCTTGTAAGATTAGTCAACGATGTTAAACAGGGTACCGCCGATAAACAGGGTACAAACCGACAATAGTAGCTTGCCAAACCAAGAAAGGCTTGAACCTGCCTCTTAGTTATCAGACGGGGCCAATTCAATATGGCATTTACTTTGGAACACTGTGGTCATACTATATCCTGGCCCACTAGGTAGCCCAAATATTTGGCCTCAACCAAACCAAAGAAACATTTCTTCGGATTAATACAAAGACTGGCTCCCCCAACTGACCACAATACAGCTTGTACCTGTTGTAGGTGTTCCTTCCAGGTGCTGGAATAGATGACTACATCATCCAGGTAGGCAGCACTATACGAATTATGAGGACAGAACACTTTATCCACTGGATGTTGAAGGTTGCAGGTGCTCCATGTAACCCGAATTGAAGGACATAATACTGACAGTGCCTGCTAGGGATGCTATACGCAGTCTTTTCCTGCGCGGAGTCCATTAAGGGAATCTGCCAGTACCCCTTTGTCATGTCAGGGATAGTCAAAAATTTGTCTTGTCCTAGCTGTTTTATGGAGGTCGTCCAGCATCAGATATGCGTTGAATTGGGAGACATGGTTAAGCCGACAGAAGTCATTGCCAAACCTTCAACTCCCATCAGGCTTTCCTACCAATACGATGGAACTGGACCAAGGACTACAACTCTCCTCTATCATACCTAGATCCAGCATTCATTTGATCTGCAACTCCACTTCTGCTCTTTTTGCTTCAGGAAGTCAATATGGGCGTTCTTGGACTATGACCCCGGGTTTCGTCACAATGTCATGCGCAACCAGGGAGGTCCATCCTGGTTTCTCCCTTACTACCTCTGAGACAGACAGGATGACTGCTTTTACCTCCTGTCATTGTAGGTGAGTCAGATTAGTACCGAAGTTAAGGTCTAATTTATGAGAGAAGGGCCGTCCGGAGGAGGGATCAGAGTCTCACGGTTTCAGCAAATTTACATGGCAAACCCACTCGCTGAGTCGACAGTTTGGTTGTTTAATCAAATAATCGACTACCCCCTTCCTCTCCTTAACTTCATACGGTCCTTGTGCCAGTAGTTCAGAATGTGAGGTAGGTATCAAAACCATGACCCAATCCCCAGAAATTCCCATAGAGACGTACCACTGTTATAGCAACGGATCTCAATGTGAGATTTAAGAATAGGTCTAATCTTAGCAAATCTATCGCGTAATTGCATGATATACTCTAGTATATTTGTAGAGGGAAGCGCCTCCTACTCCCAACCTTCTTTTAAAATATCCAGTATACCTCTGGGTTGTTGTCCATATAATAAATCAAAGGGTGAGAACCCTGTGGAGGCTTGTGGGACTTCTCTATATGCAAAAAGGACGAGGGGGAGGAGCTGACCCCAGTTTCTTCCATCCTCCTTGACCACCTTGCACAGCATCTGTTTGGGTGTCTGATTAAACCGCTCTGTGAGACCATCGGTTTGAGGATGATATACCGAGGTCTTTAAATGTTTTATTTTAAGTAACTTGGATAAGCAACTCTCCCTGAACATCTCAGAGTTAAATGGTGTCCCTTGAGCTGTTAGGATTTCTTTAGGGATGTCGAATCGGACAAAGACCCCTACTAATTCCCATTTGATAGCTTTCGATGTGACTGAGTGCAATGGAACAGCTTCAGTATGTCAGGTAGCATAATCTACCAGGACCATTATATATTTATGTCCCCTGGTCTATGACTACATCACTGTGAAATAACCAGGCTCGACAGACACAAAAAAAGGTTTGGGGCATTCACCCATATAATATTCCATGGCTCCAAAAGGATATTAATAATCGCACTGATGTGCATAGAATATAGTTCAAGATGGAACTGAGACAGATGAGATTTAACTGGTCTTTTAAGGCAGGGAACTGGATATGATCTCATCAAGGGCCGAAACTGGAAGTTATGTTCTTGAGGCTGGAACCAGGAGTGACGTCGTCTTTGGGGCCAGAACTGGAAGTGGTGTTTGTTAGGGCTGAGTCAGGCAGAATTTCCCGTATTTGGTCTTCAGACAGAGGAGCAACTTCAGCGACAGACTGCTGTCAATGTCCTGCTCCACTGACAGACTGAGGAGATCGTTCCTCCCCCAAACTATGCGACTCTTCAATTCTACCCGGGGGGGGGTAAACGTTAACATTGATTAATAAAGTATCTATCTATCTATCTATCTATCTATCTATCTATCTATCTATCTATCTATCTATCTATCTATCTATCTATCTATCTATCTATCTATCTATCTATCTATCTATCTATCTATCTATCTATCTATCTATCTATCTATCTATCTATCTATCTATCTATCTATCTATCTATCTATCTATCTATCTATCTATCTATCTATCTATCTATCTATCTATCTATCTATCTATCTATCTATCTATCTATCTATCTATCTATCTATCTATCTATCTATCTATAGAAATAACAGTGGAAGGTTTAGTGCCCCACCATCCCCTGGCCTGGCATGGAATTACCTTCATTTGGTCCATTCAGCTTCCTCCTATGCACACGTGTGTGACAACAGATACTGCATGTTTACAGGCATCTTCAATATTTCCCTGAGGCAGGAATTCGTCCTTAAGTACATCAAAACCACCACCATCATACCTCTGCTGAAGAAGTCCTTTGTGCATTATCTCAATGACTATCACCCAATAGCACCCACAATTGTCATCTTGAAGTGCTTTGAGAGGGTGGTCTTGAGCCACTTGAAAGCTGGACTTCCCACATCCTATCACCCTCTCCAGTTTGAATCATTCCATTGAAAATGCCATATCAACTACTCTTTATCTGACCCATTCCCATGTTTGCAGACGATAAAATGGTGATGGGTTCCATCAGCAATGGAGATGAGTCAGGCTACAGAATGAAGATACAATTGGCAGACTGGTGCAAGCACAACAACCTGTCTATTAGTATGGGCAATATGAAAGAGATGACTGTTGACTTCAGGAACGTCCACCATGCTGTTCACATCCTACTGCACATTGAGGGCTCTGCGGTGGAACTGGTCAAGAGCACCAGGTTCCTTGGTGTGCACCTGGCAGCTGATCTTACTTGCTCAATTAACACCACCACCATATCCAAGAAGGTGCTGTAGCATCTTCACTACCTTCAGTGACTGAAGAAGGCAAGACTACTTCTCCTCATTCTTCTCTCCAAGTCTCTTTGCCCCACTTCCATCTGGCAGAAGGTTCTGTAGCATCTGAATTATTTCAGCCAGGTACTACAACAGTTTCTACCTCCTGGCTGTCCAGACCCTCAACTCCTTGTTGCCCTTAGATCTGCTCCTAGTAGCAAATCTATATAAAGTGCATTTATTACATTTGTCAGTACTGTTGTTTTTTTATTATTGTTTTACTGTCATTGTTTATTAATTATTTATTTATATCTATTTCAAATTATTTCTATCTATTCACTATATATTCATATCTAATTTTTATTTTAAATTCTTTATCTAGTATAGTATAGTATAGTATAGTATAGTATAGTATAGTATAGTATAGTATAGTATAGTTGTTTACTTGTCTTGCACTTGTCCTGTGTTTATGTACAGTATAGTTTGCACCACGGTCCTGCAGAATGTTTTTTCGTGCCACTCTATGATGTAATTCTGTGTATGGATGGTATGACAATAAAGCCATTTGACTTGCCTTTGGGCGGCACGGTGGCGCAGTGGGTAGCGCTGCTGCCTCGCAGTTGGGAGATCTGGGGACCTGGGTTCGCTTCCCGGGTCCTCCCTGCGTGGAGTTTGCATGTTCTCCCCGTGTCTGTGTGGGTTTCCTTCGGGTGCTCCGGTTTCCTCCCACAGTCCAAAGACATGCAGGTTAGGTGGATTGGCGATTCTAAATTGGCCCTAGTGTGTGCTTGGTGTGTGGGTGTGTTTGTGTGTGTCCTGCGGTGGGTTGGCACCCTGCCCAGGATTGGTTCCCTGCCTTGTGCCCTGTGTTGGCTGGGATTGGCTCCAGCAGACCCCTGTGTTCGGATTCAGCGGGTTGTACAATGGATGGATGGATGGACTTGCCTTTGTATTACAGACTTGGAGAGAATTTTAGAAATTTTCTACAAGTCTTATTAATGTTACACATTTTTTCTGAATAAACTACATTGCTATATTTTTACACATTTCTTAATGGTAGTAACTAAACAGGTTTCTTTTAGGTTTATGTGTATCTGCTTCATAGTAATAAGAACAATATGTAAAGGATTTTGTAATGCTATTTTTGATTTTTTTATATAAATGTATATATAAATATATAAACGTACTGTAAGAGGCATCAGTACTCACAAAGCTGTGAATCTAAAGCACCATTTATGCACCAAAAATGTTCACTTGCTTGCTTTCTAGCTGAAAATGGTGCCAATCCAACTGTACACTGTATATACAAAAACAGGAAAATTATTATCAATGCCTAGAAACAACTTGTTCTTACCTATGTAGTGATGACTATGTGTAAGATTGCTGGCAAATGAAATGAATGAACTCTCAATGCTGATCAAGAGCCAAAGGGAATACAAACTCAGTAGTCTCATGTAGCTTTACAGAGACATGGCTTAGACTTCGCAGTCTGATTTAAAATCATGTGTGCGGAGAGAAGCAGGAGCAAAAGAACAAGAAGAAAGAAGGAGGACTTGCCATTTTTGAGAAAGAAAAAGGGTTACAACCCCAGACACATTACCATTAAAGCATAGGATTGCGATCTGAATGTTGAGCTGCTTGCAGTTAGGCTTAAGACCTTATTATATGCTGAGGGAATTTTCACATGCCATTGTTCTGACAATTTGCATCCTGCTCTTGGCAGATGTGGCAATCGCAGCAGACCATATACTGCATTCTGTAATAAGCAAACTCACTACTCACCATCCATTGCTTTTATCACATTTTCTGGAGACTTTAACCATGTTTCACTTTCCTCCGCCCTCACCAGTTTTTACCAGTTTGTGGACTGTAAAAAAAAAAGAAAAACAGGACCCTGGACTTCTTATATGCCAATGTTAAAGAGGATAATAATTTGGTATAACTCATACTTGCATATAAACCCGTTGTTCAGAAGTTGCCAGCCACCATCAGAACTGTGCAGGAATGGACAACATAGGCTGAGGAACCACTGAAGGATGTCTTTGAAAACACTGACTTTGATATGCTTTGTGAGTCACAAGGTAAAGACATTAAGGGATTCAGCCACTGTATCACATACCACATCAAATTTTGTGTCTATAGCACAGTCCCCACAAAGACATTGTGCTGTTTTCCCAACAACAAGCCATGGATCACAAAAGACCATAAAGCCCTACTGAATATGAAGAAGAGAGCCCTTTGGTCTGGAGATAAGGATGAAATCAAGTGGTGCAGTCAGAACTCCATGAGGTGATAGCCCGCTACAGAGACAGACTTGAGAACAAGTTACAAATTACAAGATGAACAAAGTGTAGAAAGGGATGAGGACTATCACTGGCTACAAACAGGCTGTAAAACATGCAGAGGAAGGTAACAATAACAGAACTAATTAAATGAACCAGTTCTTCAACAGGTTGACTCATTCTTGTCAGTACAGTGCGTCCACAACACTGCTAACTTCAGTGTGCAAGCTGAGGAGGTTTCAGAATCCCAGCTACCATCTGCACCCTGCACAACCTTCCCCCACAATGACATCACACCCATGGTCTCCAGACCCCTCCACTTTCTGGACTGTGTGTCTCTGCTGATCAAGTGAGGAGAGAGCTGGGAAAAATCTACATAAAGAAGGCTTCAGGGCTGGGTAGAATCAGCCCCAGGGTGCTGAAAACATGTGCCAGCCAGAACTGCAGAAAACTTTGGCACATTGCTTGCAAAATCATCATATAGTGTACAATGGATTTTGGTAGGGTGGCATGGTGGTGCAGTGGTAGTGCTGCTGCCTCACAGTAAGGAGATCCGGGAAGCGAACTCAGATCCTCCCTGCGTGGAGTTTGCATGTTCTCCCTGTGTCTGCATGGGTTTCCTCCGGGTACTCCGGTTTCCTCCCACAGTCCAAAAACATGAAGATTAGGTGGATTGGAGATCCTAGTGTGTGCTTGGTGTATGGGTGTGTGTGTGTGTGCTCTGCGGTGGGCTGGCGCCCTGCCTGGGGTTTGTTTCCTGCCTTGCACCCTGTGTTGGCTGGGATTGGCACTGGCGGACCCCCGTGACCCTGTAGTTAGGGTATAGCGGGTTGGATAATGGATGGATGGATGGATTTTGACAAGTGTTCTAATATATTATTGTTTAGTACTGTGGGGGTATTAGACACATTTTTACACAATTTGTTGATGTCATCAGTACACACCACAGGTATGTGAGGCCATTCCACTGCATCTTTTGTCACCCAGTGAGTGTATTTGCTCCAGTGTAATGTCTTACATGCCTGAAAGTTGGGCTTTAGGTGTTTTTAAAAAAAACACTCAGAAAGCAACAAGGAGAAACAAAAATATATTTCTGACTTGGTTCTGATTTTGGGTTCTAGTGTTAGGGAACTGAATGACAGCAACATCACAAGTAAAACATTTTAATATTTCCATATGTACCTTTTCCCCCCATACTTTTCATGCTTTGTATAATTTTACTTTTTTTTCTCTTAGGAATGAACACCTGGCTGGTTTTTGGGCTTTGGTATTGTAGCTGTATTTCTTGACAGCTTGCTTGACAGAGCCAAGTACCCAGGTACGTGTTTTTTTTTATATCTCTTTCATATAATACCTGGTGATTCTACACTTCATATTTAATTCTGGTGATTTTTTGGTTCCTGAACTAGTGTGGTGCTGAGGTGTCACCCATTGCATGGCTAAACTCGGGTCCTAATCTGGGATTCTGAGTTGGTTTGTCGTGTGTTGGGTGCAGCATTGCGCTGTATAAGTGCGTGCTCCTAACCTCTCTCTCGCTCTCTCTATGTTCAAACTCAGATATACAGCAGAGATTCAGGAAATTGCCACTTAATCTTCAAAGATACTGCAAGAATTTAAATCAATTTTTTATTGCATAATTTTTAGCTCAAATAAAATCATATGGTGTATTAAAATTGAAAGGATTCATTAAAAATTGAAACTAATCATTAATTCTCTACATAATACAGCATTATTTGAGACTAATAATTGTTAGCTTCCTTAACATCCTTACCAGTGGAAATCATGTCTGTCTAACATAATGTAAAATATTTTCATGTGAACAGGCCGTTCAGGACAGCATAGGTTGTCATTCTGTTAAAACTTAAGGTTTCCAAAGTATTAACAAGTTAAGAAATGTGGTTTCCAAGGTGCTACTTTAAACTGCGGTGCTTATTCTAAAAATATACATAGTGTGAAGAAATATTTGACTGAAATTTACCCATAGCCAATTCTCATCTGCATTGCTGTCTCTTGGTAACATCTTTATTGATTGGTGGGCAAAGATTGCTATTGAGCCAATATTTGAAGATATGGAAGGAAGAGAGAAATTCAGATCTGTCATTGTGAAGACCTTTAATGAAAAGAAAAGCAATTTTGTTACATATTTTCTATGAGAAGAACCTTACATTAAGTTGATGTAACAGGATAAAAGAACAGGCGCATGAAGATAAAACACAATTCTTAAAGACTAAGGATCTTTGTTTTGGGTGTCTCCCTCAGGGTCACATTAGTAAGGACTGTAACGAAAGAATGGCCTATCCCATGCTATCTAAAACACATCCTTCACAAAATTAGGAAAGACATCGGTGATGATAAATGTAATGAAGAAAAAGACATTAATGCCACCATAATATTCAGTCAATAATTCATGAAACTTTTGGGTATACTAGGGCCGGTGTCAGTGAATCTACGAGTATTTTTGCCATTGTACCTGTGAAGGTAAAGTCAAAGAAAAGTCAAGACGCAGTAGAAACATATTTATTCCTAGACATGGGAATTACGGCAGCATTTAGTAGTGTGGCACTTCTACATGGACCAAATTAATGAGGCAAGAAAACTGAATTTGTTCTTTACACTATGGGACAAAAGGAAATAGTGCTTAGTTATATTCACTCAGATATGTAGTTCTGTTGACAGGAAGAAAAAAGCAACATTAAACTTTCAGCTTCCAGTGACACAGGCTTAAATACCCGAAAAGAAAAAAAGTTTCGCAAACAAGATTTGAAAAAATGGCCTTATTGTAAGGAAGTTCATGTTCCATGCATTGATGCAGATGCTACTGAACTAAGACTAAGGAAAAATGGCCGATAATTAATAGAAATTGTGGACTCTATGCAGTCAAAACAACAGTTGATGAACTCTTGAGATGAGATATCAACATTAAAGCAACAAATGTTGAACATGAAAGCTGCACTGTCAATCACATTTCTATGTCATTCATTGAAGATCAATTGATTCAGTAGTTTGATGTTGATATGCTGATTTTCCACATTGAAGATTATTGGTTGGTTGTATCTCAATCAACACAATTCATTGATTTACATTATTGAATTGAACTACCTTTCAAATATAAAAAATAAAAATGCCAAATAACTAAAGCATGGCTGAGCAATGGCTTACCAACTTAAAGAACAAGATGAACAAAAACTATGATTTTCATGAGGATTATACATCATTCTCAAAAAAACTCTACATCTAAAAAATGTTATGCAACAAAAACGAAAAACATCACAGCAATGACAGCAGAGTATGGTATAGTATAAATCACAGAGGTTGTCACCCAAAGAAGAATAGGTTTCAAGTTGTATTTGATTGTGCAGGTTATCAGGGAACTACACCGAATGATCACTTACTCCAACGGCCTTATCTTATTAGTACTCTTACTGAGGTTTTTAAAGAAGATTTAGAGAAGAACCTGCGGTATTGCTGTTTTTATTGAGCCAAAGTTTCATCAAGTGAGGGTTCCAGTAGAAGAGCCTGACATTTTACACCTTATTTGGTGGCCAGATGGAAACCGTTGTGTAGATCCAGTAGAGTATCAGATGTGTATACATTTCTTTAAGGCTACTTCCACACGTAATGTAGGTGTGCATGCTTAGTGCCCTTGGTCTGGGGTAACATTGTCATCATCTAATCCCGCAAGTTGTTCCCCAGGTGCATGCATGTGACAGTACCAGCCGCCCCCCCCCAGTTAGCCCAGATCCACCAGATCAGAGACCTGAGCCATGAGGTCATGAACACGAGATAAGGCATTGGTGTTGGCATAGAGAAGGCTACAGTGATTTTGGACTTTGAACCTAAAAGGCTGCATGTCAAAGAATCAAAGAACCACCTAGTTACCCGAGGGTTGGAATCATTGTGTAGAGCCATCCACTGTAAAGGAGCGTAGTTCCGTCACCAGGGTGAACTCACGTCCCAGGAGGTAGTACCTCAGTTGGTTAATGGCCCACTTGATCGCCAAGGCCTCCCTCTCCACCACCACATACCTCGTCTCATGGTCCAGTAGTTTACGACTCAGGGACGTTATGTGGTGTTCAACACTGTCAGTTCTTTGGCTCAGCGTGCCCCCCAGGCCTCGTCCAAAGAATCGGTCTGCAAAATAAAAGGCAAAGAAAAATTTTGAGTTATTAAAGCAGGTGTTGAAGTGAGGGCTTCTTTTAAGTCACGGAATGCTTGTTCTGTTTTTGCGTCCCAAATCAGTTAAAGGGGTAGCCCTCTCAGAGAAACAGGGCACAAACAGGTGATAGTAACCTGCTAACCCTAAGAAAGCTTGTAATTACTGCTTAGTCTTTGGACTGGGCCAATTTACAATGGCAGCAACTTTAGAACACTGAGAACGGGTTCCGTGTGCCTCAGCCCACTTCT
This sequence comes from Erpetoichthys calabaricus, assembly GCF_900747795.2. Classification (NCBI taxonomy): domain Eukaryota; kingdom Metazoa; phylum Chordata; class Cladistia; order Polypteriformes; family Polypteridae; genus Erpetoichthys; species Erpetoichthys calabaricus. The sequence continues at coordinate 41,113,330 of NC_041395.2, forward strand.
TCTTCTTTTGGCTGCTCCCGTTAGGGGTTTCCACAGCGGATCATCTTCTTCCATATCTTTCTGTCCTCTGCACCTTGCTCTGTTACACCCATGTACTTGCATGTCCTCTCTCACCACATCCATAAACCTTGGCTTGGGCCTTCCTCTTTTCCTCTTCCCAGGCAGCTCTATCCTTAGCATCCTTCTCCCAATATACTCAGCATCTCTCCTCTGCACATGTCCAAACCAACGCAATCTCTCCTCTCTGACTTTGTCTCCCAACCATCCAACTTGAGCTGACCCTCTAATGTACTCATTTCTAATCCTATCCATCCTTGTCACACCCAATGCTAGCTAGCCTCAGCCCACTAAATAGCCTAAATACTTGGCCTCAATTAATCCAAAGAAGCAGTTCTTTATTTTGATTGTAAGGCCGGCTTCATTTAGTGTCAGAAGCACCGCATCCACTTGTTGCATATAATTCTCCCAGATGTCGGAATAGAAGACTATGCTATCAAGATGAGTAGCACTATAGGTTTTATGGAGTTGTAACACTCTGTTCATAAGAACATGAATCAAATAAATCACATGTTGTGTAAACAGTTAAGTTATGCGATACTATGTGCCAGACCTTTAGGAATTCGTCTTAGGGCTCGTTTATATTTCACGCTCAGAACATGTATGTGCACGCATTATGGCTGCCATGTGTTCCCAGCGTTCATTTGACGCATCCTCTGAGCAGGTCCTCAGAAATTAACACGACATGTGCGCGAGTTGCAATACCAGCAAAAAGTCGGGGGGCGCAGTGTGATAAAAGTTTTAATGTGACGTCAGAGTCTCTGTTTACTATCTACATGTGACAGAAAGCCGCTACACTGATCCTACGGGACTGATATGCACGCTTCAATGTTTAATGAATGGTTTGATGTAGTGAAACAAAATGCTGACATACAGATGCATTCTTGGTGCTTTTATATTCAAGTGTCGCATATTCCCGATCGTAATAACACGATACATTTTAAAAGTTTCACATACCATCTTTTGTGCCATCTTTTTTATCTGGGGCTTCCTCCTGACCTGACAGGAGCAGCAAACATCAATAGATCACCACACAGAACACATTAAATTTATGATATTCCAACTCTCTGCACATTTACAATCCTTAGATTTATACTTTGTGGAAGTTCAGCCCGGACAAAGACAGGCAGACACCAATAAGTCCAACACACACTTTTATTTACACTATTTACACAAAACAGTCCTGCACAGCACACAGTACCCCTGCACCAATCACCGTCAAGTCCGTGCCTTTCAATGCGCCTTTCTTCAATGCCTCCACTCCTCTCCTCCGAGCTCTGTCCTCTTCCTCTCGACTCCTGCTGACGACTGGAGGGAGGCGGCCTCTTTTATTTCCACCCGGACGTGCTCTAGGTGTCCTCTGATAAACCGGGTGTCCCTGGTATTCGTTCCGCCAGCACCTCTGGATGTGGTGGAAGTGCTGGCGTCCAGGGCTCCTTAATCGTCCAGGCGCCCCCTGGCGGTGGCCACGGGCTCCTATAGGTTTGAGCTTCCATGCTCAATTCCCGTGGCCCCCATACCAACCAAGACGGCTGCCCTCTTGTGGTCTGGGGGGAAGCACAGTCCCTCTCCTGGGGCCTCATGTATAACGCCGTGCGTAGAACTCACACTATAACATGGTGTAAGCACAAAAGCGGGATTGTGCGTACGCACAGAAAAATCCAGATGCAGGAATCTGTGCGCACGCAAACTTTCACGTCCTTCCACTACATAAATCCCGATCAGCGTGAAAAGTAACGCACATGCACGCGCCTTCTGTCCCGCCCCAACTCCTCCCAGAATTACGCCTCTTTGAATATGCAAATCGATATAAATAGCCTTCTGAGAAAAGACAATGGGAAAAGCACAGGGGAAAATATAAGAATTTCAGCGAATACCAAGTGGAGGCAAAGGAAAAACGTACTATTTGTTAGTTTAATCAGCATCACAGTGGTATAATCAACAAAAGAAAGTTGATCGAGTGACAGAGTGTCGGAGAAACTCGAAAGATCCAAGTTCACAAAGACGCACAGTGCCCGAAATAAAAAAGAAATCACATATCAAAGTCGCCATGAAAAGGCGAGTCGTAGCCCACCGTCTGAGTGTCATATGAAAGCTTATTAGGGTACAGACAAAACAAATAGGCACACAGTGGGAAAAAAGCACGAAATGTCAACTTTAATCTCGAAATTTCCACTTTAATCACGTAGTTTATTTTGCCATTAAAGTAGAACATCATAAACTTCATCTTAAAATTGTTTATTTTACTAGTTTCTCAAGTAGCACGTTAAATGCTTTGTTCTGTATTTGATCTTCTATGTGCTCTATGTGTGTGAATCACTACGTGCTTCCGTTCTTTCTCTTTCTCTGACAGGACACAGAATCCATTACATTCTTGATATTACAGCTCTCTGAATAATTAAAATACTGAGATGTATACGTGATATAATTTTCATGATGATAGGAATGAAAGCATGTTATTAAACATGGGAACACGGTGGCGCAGTGATTGTTCATATCTCACGCAAGAGTCTTTCTGCGCCATGTGCGACCTTCGATTAAATAATTTATTGCAGCAGTACTGTCTCTTTCAAACGTACTAACCTCCAATTCCTGTCCTAACTTTTCTTTCTCCAAATGCCCAATCGCCACACAATCAGCTCTGTAATAGACGTTAAGCCATCTGTAAGCTTAGAACGATGATTCTTCAAAACTGTTAAGGAACATTGACATATCTTCGTAGTACATGTTTAATTATTCTATCCATCTATCTTTCCATTGTCGCGTCAGTGCAAGAATACAACGCAATGCAGTAACAATCCCTGAACTAGCTAGCGCTGCGGCACCGTGTCCTCACATGTTTAATTATTAACAATACAGATTATTTAAATGAAGTTAAAGTTTTATCTGTATAATATAATGAATATATTTTGCTGCATTTCATCTTAAAAATGATATCATCATATGTAAATACACGCTTCATAAAGTGGCGCAGGTTGTGCAATATTATAACTGTAGTGCAAGTTTACAGTGAGGTAATTGTACTTATAAGTAAACAGTTCTACAAGAGGCACTTGATGGACTGATTGAGTGCGTTTATAGTTCTTGGGATGAAACTTTTTCTAAACCGCGAAGTCCGTACAGGGAAGTCTCTGAAGTGTTTTGCGGTGGCTCAGGCAGCATCTGCTTCATGCTGTGTACCGATAATTCTCTTTCCGATCAGCTGCTGCTGTGATTCCCCACTCAGATACAGTGATATAAATACTCTGAGTGGTGCAGTGAGAGTAATATGGAAAAAGATGATCTGCTGTGGCAACACCTAATGGGAGCAGCTGAAAGAAGAAGAAGATGCAGTGAGAGTTACAACGCTAAAGCAGTTATGGTATTTGGAATACTATGGCTATTCCATGGACCATTATATTGCTGCAGGTTAATTACAATCAGATGCATTACACTAATAAACAATATGCAGTTAGTTTCAGTGTATTTTTAAAACCGCGTCAGGAATGTGGAGCTAAGAAAGAAAGGGTGACCACACAGGAACAGTAGCACTGCTTTGATGCTGGGTGCCACCAGTCTGCAAAACTGAGCGGAGAAATTGCATACGCCAAGGTATGAGTTACCATGGAAATGTGCGTGGCTTTAAGCCAAGTTTAGGTTTTATACATCGCGATTTGAGCGTGGAAACATTCGTACACAACATTTCTGTGCGTACGCACCGTTTATACATGAGGCCCCTGGTCCTTCCAGGCATTGCGGCTCATCAATTTAATTAAATAAAAGTAAAAGCAACAACGTAAATCAATTCACAAACTAAACCTACAAAGCGTCCATTAAATTAAACAAAACTATAAGCAGCAACACAATCAATCCACCTACCTATAATGAGAATACTGAAAAAATGACATGCAAAAACACTGGGCATTGTCATATTAAGTTCACTATCTAAAAATGAAAATGTATTGTATATATATGAGGTGTGACAATTTAATTCCCGGAATGCACCTTTAAAAAATAAACATATGGAGCTGTATACTAATGGCTACACTGAATTAAATGGCGTTCCCATTTCCAGAAGCAAGCCTGGAACTCATTTTCCAGAATACTTTTGAGCAGGTGTCTCACGTTCTGTTGGACATCAGTTATATTAGAAAATCTTCGTCCTTTCAGTGTAGCTTTTAATTTTGGAAACAGCTAGAAATCACAGGGCGCTAAGTCAGGTGAATAGGCAGGATGGTCTAATTGGGTAATCACTTTTGTGGACAGAAAGTCTCTCACAGTGAGAGCAGTGTGATTTGGCGCATTGTCATGTTGAATGATCCATTTATTAGGCCACAATTCGGGTCTTTTTCTTCTAACAGAATCTTGTAATCTCTTCAGTACCTCTAAATAGCATTGTTGGTTGATTATTTGTCCCCGTTAAATAAATTCTTGGTGGACTATTCCCTTGTGATCGAAGAAACACAACAGCATGGTCTTAAACTGTGAACGTGACATGTGTACTTTATTAGGGCGCGATGAACCTGGGGATTTCCATTGCATTCTCCATCACATCTTCTCGCTCATCTTTGAAACTCTTATTTCCACTCAAACACACTCATCTCCGTAATATATAAAAACATTTTACAGTCCCTCCCTTTCAATGATCCAAGAGTACAGTGGCAAAAGGATCTCTCACTCAACATCTCAGAAAAGGAGTGGAAGGTTCACTTGAGCTCCATATGCACAAAGCATATGATTATTTAACTCAATATTATATATTGAGTACATCTGTCTCGTATAAAATTGTCCAAAATGTTTCCAGGGCAACCTGTGAACGTTGCAATCAAGTTCAAGCCTCACTGGGCCATATGTTTTGGGTGTGCACCAAATTAACTTCATTCTGGACCAAAATCTTTAAGTGCCTAGCAGACAGCCTTGGTGTCACAATCCCTTCTAATCCCCTAACTGCTGTGTTTGGTGTTCTTCCAGATGGGCTTAAAGTGGAGAAGGACAAACAAACTGTAACTGACTTTACTTCACTATTGGCACATAGACTTATCTTGCTCAACTGGAAGAATCCTAACTCACACTTTTAAGTCAATGTGTAACTGATGTTATATACTCTCTGAAATTGGAAAAAATCTAATTCTCATTTAGAGGATCTGTACAAAACTTTTTCAAAACCTGGCAGGATCTAATCAATCATATTTTAGCATAAGCATTTACATTGAGGAAGCGGATTCTCTCCCATCTTTTTATTCTATTATTTTTATTCATTTATTAATTCATATATTTACTTATTTTTACTAGTTTAAAGTTTTACTCTGTTGGCCTAGCTCTCTTTCTCATGGGTGGGTTGATTTGTTTTGAACCTAGTTTTGTTAAAGTTGACTTGCTTGTATGGAATGTTATTTGATTTTAATAAAATCAATAAACCTCGCAGTTGGGAGACCTGGGGACCTGGGTTCGCTTCCCAGGTCCTCCCTGTGTGGAGTTTGCATGTTCTCCCCGTGTCTGCGTGGGTTTCCTCCGGGCGCTCCGGTTTCCTCCCACAGTCCAAAGACATGCAGGTTAGGTGGATTGGCGATTCTAAATTGGCCCTAGTGTGTGCTTGGTGTGCGGGTGTGTTTGTGTGTGTCCTGCGGTGGGTTGGCACCCTGCTCAGAATTGGTTCCTGCCTTGTGCCTTGTGTTGGCTGGGATTAGCTCCAGCAGACCCCAGTGACCCCGTGTTCGGATTCAGCGGGTTGGAAAATGGATGGATGGATAGAAAATCAGTAAAATGCAAACAAAAAAATAATAAAAAAATTTGGTCTTTAACATTCATAAAGCTCCGAAGATAATCACAGATTTCAGGAAACAGTCACTTGCTTACCTATTACTTGCTATAAATGGCTCAGCCATTGGGATGACAGAATCATTTAAGTTTCTGGGCACTGTGCTGTCACAAAACCTTAAGTGCATTATTAAGAAAGCCCATCAGAGAATGTTCTTTTAGTGTCAGCTGAGGAAATTCAGTCTTCCTCAAGCAGTATCAGTCCAGGTCTACACAACTATCATTGGGTCCATTCTGACCTCATCTATAACTGTCTAGTTTGGTGCTACCTCTGCTCAGGCTAAGGCCAATCTGCAGTGCATCATGAGAGCCTGTGAAAGGATCATAGGCTGTAACTTACCTCACATTCAAGACTTATATGAGTCCAGGGTAAGGAAAAGGTCAGAAAATGCCATTGCTGATCCAACTCACCCAGGACATCACCTGTTCCAAAGACTTCCCTCCAGCAAATATCTTTGTGCAGTGAAAGCTAAAACAACACGTCACCTAAACAGTTTTCTTTCATGTGCAGTTATTCTGACTAATCAGGTCTTGACTTCTATTTAGTATTTATGTATACCTGCACACTAGACTGCCTGGATATTTTATCCTACTATCTCTTTATTTTTTGTATTACCCCTGTATGCTACATCATATTTTATCATTTTTTATTCTCTTTTCTTATATTTCTCTTTTGTATTCTGTGTTTTCCTTGTATGTTGCATCAATACTATCAAGACAAATTCTTAGTACTCTGTGATGGTGCTGGTGTAAGCTCCACACACCCTTGTACATTGTGGCAGATGGCCAGGGCCCTTGACCGGCCAGGACACCCCTATAATGGAAGGTCTGGGGGAGAGAGCATATCCAAACCATAAACTCCCCCGGAGTGCTAGAGGGCAGCCCCCCTGGCGTGCAGCAGTGCCGCGGGTTTGGAGCTTGGAAGCTGCTGCCCCTGCCATCTGCCACAACTTTCTGGGAGCCTCTTGAACCCTTATCATTGATAGTCCATCGATAACCAAGTTGAGCTGGGCAAAAGAGGATACACACATGCAGCAGCAAGGGGTTAGTGCAACAAGTGTTAAATGCTTTTATTAAAACAATTCAATCAAAAGCAATATTCAAAACAGTGCAGTGCAACATTCTTATAAATAAATATCCATATAATTGTGGTTAAAATGTCAGCAGCTGCATCCCACCAAAACTGACGTCTCCCCGAATTATGCCATTTTTGGAAGAAGTCAGCTAAAAGGCGTAGAAGCCTTCAGTCCCACCCGTGTTCCCACCGCCCATCCCATTGTGTGCCACTGAGCCTCCAGTCCTTCGACTCCCTTTGCCATCTCTGGCCTTGCGGTGGAGTCCTCCAGAGTATTTGCAGTCACTCTTGCTCCCTGGCTGCTCAGCAATAGCAACCTTCAGGCCCGCTCTTGAACGCCAGCTACACGCTCCATCTCCGGGTCTCCTTTCGCATCCACCTGCTTCCTCCTATTCCCCACAGACTCTCTTTTGTTCCTGACCATCTCTCCATTCTTTCTTTTAACCTCCACTCCTGCCTTGTTCCTTTTTTTTGTCCTTTTACCATTTCTCTATTCTGTTCCATGCAGGCTCCTTATATTTGCTTAATTGGGTGCAGGTGTAAGACACCACTCTATCCGAGGCACAAAAGGGAGAAAAAAAGACTGGAAAGAGAGAACAGAAGTTAAAGGAGGAAGAAAGGGAGGCAGGAAGCGAAGGCACCAGTGTGAGCGAGCAAACGAGAATAGGCTCGCTATAAGGACAGGCAGCTGGGAGAAGTGAGCCCTAACGGGGTGTTTGGCAGGCATTCAGGACAGGGTGATTGGGTCGCTCCTGATAAGTGCTTGAGAGGAGCAGGAAGGTGGATGGCTTGCCGCATAAGGCCGAGAAAGGCAGCGGGAGTCAGATTTGGGATTGGAACCCCAGCGTGAACGTCCTGACCATTGGTGGAACCCAAGTCTCGGTCCAGGTAGTGGTGCCGTACAGAGCCAGAGGACGGAAGGCAACCGGATGTGGAGAAGGTCAGCTGCAGATAGGGTGACTCCCCTGGTGCATAGCCCGGATGGGAGAAGCACCAGGAAGGAAGGCACCGAGTTTGTTTTTAAAAGGACTGCTTCCAGCTGTTTTAACCTCGTTTTTATTGGAATTATTTTAACCTCCACATTTCACTTAATTTTTAGTGGATTATTTATTTATTTACTTTTTAATGCACTGTGCTATTTATTTGAACACTGTTTTTGGATTTGTTTTATTGTAATAAAAGCACTGGCACCTTTTTGCACCATCCCTTTGCTTTGTTGGTGTCCTCACTGTCCAGCTCATCTGGTTACATTACCGATGGTGTTGGGTTCGAGAGGCTTCTTAATGGGAAGTGGGAGCCATGGAGAAGAACCTGCATCGTCATATGCTGTTAAACATTATTGGGCAACATAGCTTCTTTCTACCCATGCCACAATTCTTGTTCTACTGTTGCTGTCTCTGTCTGTTGCAGTTTCAGAGCACCATGACTGAGATTATCCATTACTCCTCTGTGGCCCCTGATTTCCCACACTGGCATTATGAAGTACCCTCTGCAGGTGTAGAATTTAACACTAAATTTTTGGTAACCCAATGAACTATTAAGATAAAAAATTGATTAGATAGCAAATTGTGTGTTTTCAACCTATAATTGCAGGTATCTTTAGTTAGAAATTTAACAGGTGCTTCAACCCTCGCAAACATATGCAGTTTTTAATATCTGGAAAAATTTGGGATTAAATTGCTCAGAGATCTTTATATAGACAACATCTTTGCATCCTACGAACAATTACACTCCAAATTTAACTTTCCAGCCACACATTTCTTTCACTATCTTCAAATTAGGAGCTTTGTTAAACAGAACCTGCCAGATTTTCCTCATCCTGCATCCTTGTCCATGCTGGAAAAAATATTGCTCAATGTCAAGGACTTAGACACCATCTCTGCAATATACAAAATTATTTTACAGTCCCTCCCTTTCAATGATCCAAGAGGACAATGGGAAAAAGATCTCTTAATCAATATATCAGAAAGGGAGTGGAAAATAGCAATGCAGAGAATTCACTCGAGCTCCATATGCGCAACGCATACAATTATTCAACTCAAAATTATATATCAAGTGCATCTGTCTCATATAAAATTGTCCAAAATGTTTCCAGGGCAAGATCCACCGGCGAACGTTGCAATCAAGTTCAAGCCTCACTGGGTCACATGTTTTGGGCGTGCACCAAATTAACTTCATTCTGGACCAAAATCTTTAAGTGCCTATCAGACAGCCTCTGTGTCACAATCCCTCCTAACGCATTAACAGCTGTGTTTTTTTGTTCTTCCAGATGGGTTTAAATTGGAGAAGGACAAACAAACTGTGATTGCATTCACTACACTTTTGGCAAGCAGACTTATTTTGCTGAACTGGAAGAATCTTAACTCTCCACTTTTAAGTCATTGGGAAACCGATGTTTTATACTACTTGAAATTGGAAAAAATCAAATACTCAGTTAGAGGATCTGTACAGAATTTTTTTAAAACCTGGCAGGATATAGTCAATAAAATTTTAGAATAAGCTCTTAAAGCACCGAGGAAGCAATTACCTCTGCATTTCTTTTTCTTCTCCATTCATCTCTACTGGCCTATTAAACTCATCAATTTAGGTATGTCTACAAGCCCTGTTGGCCACACTCTCTCTCTCAGGGGTGGGGGTCGACTTGTTTTTCAATCCTATTTTTTGTAAAAATTTATCGATTTGTATGAATGATTACAATAAAGTTAATAAAATTTAAAAAAAAAAGAAATTTAAAAGGTGCAAATGTGCTTAAAGTTATTTAAAATAGGCATTGGTAATATGCATTATGGAAGGAGTAGTCAAAATATAATTAGACATCTTATATTAAAAGCTGTATAGATATCAATGGTAAATGGCTGCCAATTGTATCTACCAGATAATATGTTATATACAGTAATCCCTTGCTATATCGCGCTTCGCCTTTCGCGGCTTCACTCCATCGCGGATTTTATATGTAAGCATATTTAAATATATATCGCAGATTTTTCGCTGCTTCGCGGGTTTCTGAGGACAATGGGTCTTTTAATTTCTGGTACATACTTCCTCAGTTGGTTTGCCCAGTTGATTTCATACAAGGGACGCTATTGGCAGATGGCTGAGAAGCTACCCAGCTTACTTTTCTCTGTCTCTTGCGCTGACTTTCTCTGATCCTGACATAGGGGGATTGAGCAGGGGGGCTGTTCGCACACCTAGACGATACGGACGCTCGTCTAAAAATGCTGAAAGATTATCTTCACATTGCTATCTTTTGTGCAGCTGCTTCCTGAAACGACATTCTGAACGGTGCTTCGCATACTTAAAAGCACGAAGGGCACGTATTGATTTTTTTATCTGTCTCTCTCTATCTCTCTCTATCTCTCTCTCTCTCTCTGCTCCTGACGGAGGGGGTGTGAGCTGCCGCCTTCAACAGCTTTGTGCCGCGGTGCTTCGCATACTTAAAAGCAAACAGCCCTATTGATTTGTTTGCTCCTTTGAAGAGGAAGATATGTTTGCATTCTTTTAATTGTGAGACTGAACTGTCATCTCTGTCTTGTCATGGAGCACAGTTTAAACTTTTGAAAAAGAGACAAATGTTTGTTTGCAGTGTTTGAATAACGTTCCTGTCTCTCTACAACCTCCTGTGTTTCTGCGCAAATCTGTGACCCAAGCATGACAATATAAAAATAACCATATAAACATATGGTTTCTACTTCGCGGATTTTCTTATTTCGCGGGTGGATCTGGAACGCAACCCCCGCGATGGAGGAGGGATTACTGTATATCACTAAAATGCATTCTCAGAGGTCAATATTGAATTCTTTAGATACCTGATATTATTATCTCAAATATAAATGGTCAGAATGTAATTATAACTATTTAAAGGAATACAGTAATCCCTCCTCCATCATGGTGGTTGCGTTCCAGAGCCACCCGCGAAATAAGAAAATCCACGAAGTAGAGACCATATGTGTATATAGTTATTTTTATATTGTCATGCTTGGGTCACAGATTTGCGCAGAAACACAGTCTGTCAGTGGAGCAGGAAAGTGACAGCAGTCTGTAGCTGAAGCTGCTCTTTTGTCTGGAGATGACACTGTTTAGTGGATGCAGTGGATTCTCCATGATTGACAGGAGCCTGCTCAGCGCCCGTCGCTCTGCCACAGATGTCAGACTGTCCAGCTCCGTGCCTACAATAGAGCCTGCCTTCCTCACCAGTTTGTCCAGGCGTGAGGCGTCCCTCTTCTTTATTCTGCCTCCCCAGCACACCACCGTGTAGAAGAGGGCGCTCGCCACAACCGTCTGATAGAACATCTGCAGCATCTTATTGTAGATGTTGAAGGATACCAGCCTTCTAAAGAAGTATAGTCGGCTCTGTCCTCTCTTGCATAGAGCATCAGTATTGGCATTCTAGTCCAATTTATCATCCAGCTGCACTCCCAGGTAATTATAGGTCTGTACCTTCTGCTCACAGTCACCTCTGATGATCAAAGGTCCATGAGGGGCCTTGTCCTCCTAAAATCCACCACCAGCTCCTTGGTTTTGCTGGTGTTCAGGTGTAGGTGGTTTGAGTCGTACCATTTAACAAAGTCCTTGATGAGGTTCCTATACAGTAATCCCTCCTCCATCGCGGGGGTTGCGTTCCAGAGACACCTGCGAAATAAGAAAATCCGCGAAGTAGAAACCATATGTTTATATGGTTATTTTTATATTGTCATGCTTGGGTCACAGATTTGCGCAGAAACACAGGAGGTTGTAGAGAGACAGGAACATTATTCAAACACTGCAAACAAACATTTGTCTCTTTTTCAAAAGTTTAAACTGTGCTCCATGACAAGACAGAGATGACAGTTCTGTCTCACAATTAAAAGAATGCAAACATATCTTCCTCTTCAAAGGAGTGCGTGTCAGGAGCACAGAATGTCACATAGATAGAGAAAACAATCTCTAGCAAACAAATCAATAGGGCTGTTTGGCTTTTAAGTATGCGAAGCACCGCGGCACAAAGCTGTTGAAGGCGGCAGCTCACACCTCCTCCATCAGGAGCAGGGAGAGAGAGAGAGAGCGAGAGAGAGAGACAGAGTTTGTTTTTCAGTCAAAAATCAATACGTGCCCTTCGAGCTTTTAAATATGCGAAGCACCGTGCAGCATGTCTTTTCAGGAATCAGCTTTACAAAAGATAGCAACGTGAAGATAATCTTTCAGCATTTTTAGACGAGCGTCCGTATCGTCTAGGTGTGCGAACAGCCCCCCTGCTCAATCCCCCTACGTCAGGATCAGAGAAAGTCAGAGCAAGAGAGAGAGAAGAGTAAGCAATCTAGCTTCTCAGCCATCTGCCAATAGCGTCCCTTGTATGAAATCAACTGGGCAAACCAACTGAGAAAGCATGTACCAGAAATTAAAAGACCCATTGTCCGCAGAAATCCGCGAACCAGCAAAAAATCCGCAATATATATTTAAATATGCTTACATATAAAATCCGCGATGGAGTGAAGCCGCGAAAGGCGAAGCGCGATATAGCGAGGGATCACTGTACTCCTCCTCCTGCCCACTCCTGATGCAGCCCACAATAGCAGTGTCGTCAGCGAACTTTTGCACGTGGCAGGACTCCGAGTTGTATTGGAAGTCCGATGTATATAGGCTGAACAGGACCAGAGAAATTATAGTCCCCTGCAGCGCTCCTGTGCTGCTGACCACAATGTCAGACCTGCAGTTCCCAAGACGCACATACTGAAGTCTGTCTGTAACACAGTCCACGATCCATGCCTTTCGCGGCTTCACTCCATCGCGGATTTTATATGTAAGCATATTTAAATATATATTGCGGATTTTTTGCTGGTTCGCGGATTTCTGCAGACAATGGGTCTTTTAATTTCTGGTACATGCTTTCTCAGTTGGTTTGCCCAGTTGATTTCATACAAGGGACGCTATTGGCAGATGGCTGAGAAGCTAGATTGCTTACTCTTCTCTCTCTCTTGCTCTGACTTTCTCTGATCCTGACGTATGGGGATTGAGCAGGGGGGCTGTTCGCACACCTAGACGATACGGACGCTCGTCTAAAAATGCTGAAAGATTATCTTCACGTTGCTATCTTTTGTGCAGCTGCTTCCTGAAACGACATGCTGCACGGTGCTTCGCATACTTAAAAGCTCGAAGGGCACGTATTGATTTTTGACTGAAAAACAAACTCTGTCTCTCTCTCTCTCTCTCTCTCTCTCTCTCTCTCTCTCTCTCTCCCTGCTCCTGATGGAGGGGGTGTGAGCTGCCGCCTTCAACAGCTTTGTGCCGCGGTGCTTCGCATACTTAAAAGCCAAACTGCCCTATTGATTTGTTTGCTAGAGATTGTTTTCTCTATTTATGTGACATTCTGTGCTCCTGACACGCACTCCTTTGAAGAGGAAGATATGTTTGCATTCTTTTAATTGTGAGACAGAACTGTCATCTCTGTCTTGTCATGGAGCACAGTTTAAACTTTTGAAAAAGAGACAAATGTTTGTTTGCAGTGTTTGAATAACGTTCCTGTCTCTCTACAACCTCCTGTGTTTCTGCGCAAATCTGTGACCCAAGCATGACAATATAAAAATAACCATATAAACATATGGTTTCTACTTCGCGGATTTTCTTATTTCGCGGGTGGCTCTGGAACGCAACCCCCGCGATGGAGGAGGGATTACTGTATAGGAACCTCATCAAGGACTTTGTTAAATGGTATGACTCAAACCACGTACACCTGAACACCAGCAAAACCAAGGAGCTGGTGGTGGATTTTAGGAGGCCAAGGCCCCTCATGGACCTTTGATCATCAGAGGTGACTGTGTGCAGAGGGTACAGACCTATAAATACCTGGGAGTGCAGCTGGATGATAAATTGGACTGGACTGCCAATACTGATGCTCTATGCAAGAGAGGACAGAGCCGACTATACTTCCTTAGAAGGCTGGTATCCTTCAACATCTACAATAAGATGCTGCAGATGTTCTATCAGACGGTTGTGGCAAGCGCCCTCTTCTACACGGTGGTGTGCTGGGGAGGCAGAATAAAGAAAAGGGACGCCTCACGCCTGGACAAACTGGTGAGGAAGGCAGGCTCTATTGTAGGCACGGAGCTGGACAGCCTGACATCTGTGGCAGAGCGACGGGCGCTGAGCAGGCTCCTGTCAATCATGGAGAATCCACTGCATCCACTAAACAGTGTCATCTCCAGACAGAAGAGCAGCTTCAGCGACAGACTGCTGTCACTTTCCTGCTCCACTGACAGACTGAGGAGATCGTTCCTCCCCCACACTATGTGACTCTTCAATTCCACAGGGGGGGGGGGGGGGGGGGGGGGGGGTAAATGTTAACATTATACAAAGTTATTGTGTGTTATACCTGTATTTTTATCACTCGTTAATTTAACATTGTTTTTTATCAGTATGCTGCTGCTGAAGTATGTGAATTTCTCCTTGGGATTAATAAAGTATCTATCTATCTATCTATTGTGAATAAAGGCGCTATATAAGCATCCGACTCCCGGCACAGATTCACATTGAGGCACGTGTAAATGGAACAGAAATCTTTTATTTTTCTTCACCTGTGGGGCACGTCTTCCCCGTGAACCCCACAGGTATAACACAGTCCCAAAGTACCTTATTGTCAAGACAGCAATCCTTCCGCTGGCACCACCACTCCTCTCAGGCAACCTCGTCCTCTTCCTCCCGATTCTGGCTATGAGTGGTGGTTGCTGGCTCCTTTTATGGGCATCCCGGAAATACTCCTGGTGCTTGCTCACCTGTTCCCAATCGCACTCCCGGGTGGGGCCGATGATTAGACCAGCTGGACTTAACGATCTCTGCCTCACCCCCTGGCGGCCATCCCAGGTCCCCAAAGGGTTGGGAAGAACTCCATCTCCCATGAAACCCTGCGGGAAACTGAGGCATCATCATCAACCAGGGAGGCTGCCACCAAGCGTCCCAGTGGAGGTACTGAGGAGTCCATGGTTGCTCCCCCGGAACATAAGCAGAAGGGGCTTCCTGGCCAGGCATGGACCCCAGCCGTCCTCCACAGTGCCCCTCTTCCAGATGAACCTCATGGGGCTTATCGGCATGCCCCGCAAGGGCCGGTCTTCTCCATAACGGGGAGTCGGTGTCCTCAGCACTACAGCTCTGTCCTGTGGAAACAAAAGCAAATGGTCTGGGGGTGTTGTCCCAATGTCCCTGCCACTTGGACGTCCTCACAGGGCAACACCACCAGATGTGGCCGTCCCAGCCGGGCATGGGACCCGTCCGTCCACTATCTATCTATCTATCTATCTATCTATCTATCTATCTATCTATCTATCTATCTATCTATCTATCTATCTATCTATCTATCTATCTATCTATCTATCTATCTATCTATCTATCTATCTATCTATCTATCTATCTATCTATCTATCTATCTTGACTCATTGCCTTTCTCCTTTTACCTTACATAGGTTGTGCTGCTGTCTTCAAACCAATAGTCTACATCTTTTGTTTCTGAACTGGTCCAGCTACTAAAAAGAAAACCTGCAGCCCATTGCTTTCAAACTCCATCAAAGTACAATGGAAACACTTTCACATTATTTGAGGATTTCACCAACACACATTACAGGTATGTGTGGCCATGCAACTACATCACTATCAATCACTTAATGCATTTGCTCCAGTGTAATGTCATAAATGCTGTTACCTGAAAGATGGGCTTTTGATGTTACCTGAAAATGTATACAGAAAAAACAGTATTTCTGGGACCCGCACATCAACAAATTCAAAAGTAGAACATTTTAATATTTCCATATAAACTTTTTTCCCTGATATGTATACTTTATTTTATTTATTTACTTATTTTATTTTTATTTATTTTTTTATTATACTTTGTATAATTTCACTGTTCTTATCTCATAGGAATGAACAGAATTTGCATTGCCATTGCCATTTTGGTTATCTCTATGACAGTTGCCAAATGGTTTTATGGACCCAAGTACAAAGGTATGTGACTTGACTTTGCATTTTTTCAGAGCATGTTCAAATTTGTGGATATTTTTTTGTTCCTTTATGTACACAAACTATACAGCACAGACTGAGCAGATCACCATCTAACGGTCCAAAGACATTGCAAATATTTTAATCAATTTTGTTATTACATCATTTTAACTGAAATTTATAATATGGTGTATTAAAATTAAAAAGTTGCTTAATTATAATTTATTAAAAGCAATAATTAATTCACTACATAATATTACATTAATAAAAAATAATGAATTTTAGTTTCCTTATCTTAAGAGAGGAGGTCATGTGTAAAAAAAAAAAAAATTTAAACAAGCCATTCAGGCCAGTATATGTTTTCTTTAAATCTAAGCATTCTAAACTATCAACAAGTCAAAGAATGAAGGTTCCACAGTGCTGCTTTTAAGAGTTCTACTTGTTCCACAAATATACTTAGACTGCAGAAATATTTGTCTTTAATTTACACCTAACCAGTTCCCACATGGGCAGCATGGTGGCGCAGGTTAGGTGCATTGGTGATTCTAAATTGTCCCTAGTGTGTGCTTGGCGTGTGGGTGTGTTTGTGTGCTGCGGTTGGCTGGCGCCCTGCCCGGGGTTTGTTCCTGCCTTGTGTCCTATGTTGGCTGGGATTGGCTCCAACAAAACCCTGTGACCCTGTGTTAGGATATAGTGGGTTAGACAATGACTGACTGACTGACTGACTGACAGTTCCCACATGCGTTGCTGTCTCCTGGTAAAATCTGCCAAATTCACACTGTGATGATGCGGGTTCACTCCATGCTCCCATCCGTCTTCTAGGACAGGGGTAGGCAACGTCGGTCCTGGAGTGCCACAGTATGTGCAGGTTTTTGTTCCAACCCAGTTCCTTAACGAGAACTCAATTATTGCTGATGAAGCACATATTGCTTAAGTGACATTTTGATGCTTCATTTTAGTGGTCTCGCTTGTTAAGGTTCTCCAACCTTAATTGCTTATTTCAATCTTAAACTGCTGCATTCAGTGTTTTAATTGCTCCTTATTAGCAATAAGATGTAAAACAGGGGTAGGCAATGTCGGTCCTGGTGAGCCGCAGTGGCTACAGGTTTTCATTCAACCCAATTGCTTAATTAGAAACCAATCATTGCCAATCTCAGACCTTATTTAATTTTATGGCTTGTTAGTCTGTGCAATGTAAGGCTTTTATATCGTAGATTTTTTTCCTTTCCAAGGATATCATCCAAATGATTTGAAGCCTAAAACAGATCATTTTCAGTCTGTCACATTTTTCTATTAAGTGTTTTATTAAATCAAACCGTGCATGATGAACACACACAGATGTAATTGGAATAAAGCTAGCTGGAGAACTGCTGGCTGCTTTGTCTTTTACATCTTATTGCCTATAAGGAGCAATTAAAACACTGAATGCAGCAGTTTAAGATTGAAATAAGCAATTAAGGTTGGAGAACTTTAACAAGCGAGACCACTAAAATGAAGCATTAAAATGTTACTTAAGCAATATGTGCTTCATCAGCAATAATTGAGTTCTCGTTAAGGAACTGGGTTGGAACAAAAACCTGCACATACTGTGGCACTCCAGGACCGACGTTGCCTACCCCTGTTCTAGGAGGTCTTGAACCCAACACTGTTGGTAATGTCACCGAGATGAGCTGACAAATGAGGACAATTCTCAAATTAAGCCAGGGGATAGTGCAATCAGTACCAATGTGCTATCATAATAAACAGTTGGGTCAAAACAGAAATGCAGTGTTTCAGAGTTTCAATAAATATTCCATAAAAACAGTGCAAAGTGGGGATAAAAACAATAATCAATAAATAAATCCATTAAAATCCGAGGTTAAAATCAGAAGTTAAAATACAGTCTCTCTTATTACAATCTCAGCCCACCTCCATCTTTCATTCTCCCCAACTCACCCATTGCTCCTGTAACCGGCTGAGACCCAACACCAACAAGTTCCTTTCGGCCAATCTCCGTCTTGGCTGCTTTAAGGACATCATGGCAAGACCGTCCGAGGTTGGCTCTCCTCCCTTCTTCCTTTGCATTCCTGTATTCGCTCCTCAGATCAATCAGAAGGACACCTGCCTTGCTAACTCCACTCCACCCAATCATTCAGTGGGATGGACTAGTCCCTAGAGTGCTACAGCCAAACGCTCCTTCGTAGGGCCCCAGCTTGTGCTGTCTTCTCCTTCCAGGTGGCCACATCATACCTGCTAAGACTGCTCTTTCACGTCCTTTAACCTCCTTTTTTTTCTTCCTCTTTTCCTCAATCTATCTATCCCCCTTTTCCTGGTGCCGACCCGTATATATACTGTGATAGTTTGAGGTCTCCGTGACCCCTTGAACCCTCAGAGCAGACGTCAGACACCAGGTAAAAGTCCAATAATTATATTTATTCGGACAATACAGTGCACAAAGCACCCTCCACTCCACAATACTCAATAATAATCAATAATTCAACCAACAATAACCAATCCTCCACTCCCAGACACTTTGCCACCCTTCCTCCCAGCTCAGCTCGACGTCTGGGATTTCCCATAGTCCTTTTATAGTCCTGATCCGGAAGTGTTTCGCCCTCTCTGTCCACGTGACTAGGAACACTTCCGGGTCATATAAAAACTCTTCTTCACCCCGGAGGCACTTCGTTTCTTCCTGTCATGTGATCATGATGCACCTCCGGGTTATAGGGCACATAAGAGTCCGACAACCTCCCTACAGCGACTCCTGGAGGCCCCCATGGTATCCAGCAGGGCTGTGCATATAAACTACAGAGTCCATGATGCCCTGCTGGAATTCGGGGCACGTTCATGCTTTTGTGAGAGCTCCTCCTGGCGGTCTGGGGGTGAAGGCCGGAGTAGAAAGCCGGCAATTCTTCACAATACACACACACACCCACCTCCGTGGGCACAGTGCCTTCATCACACACCGCAGGAAGGCAATGAAGCAATTGCGAACGATCGCACCCACACGTGCAAGTGCGACTCATTCCAACTACTTCAATTAACTCCCGCGGCCGTGCAATCATGCCCATGTAGAGTGACACGGCTTTATGGATTTAAAACCTGGCCCCTTTTCTTTTGAAGACGCGGACCCGCTATACCACACACACCCCTGCCACATGGACAGAAAGGAGACTTTGGAATTCTTTATTAAAAACCTAGAATACACAGCACTATAATACAAATAGTCTCTAGACAATAAAATAAGTAAATATAAAAAAATAGAAATCTAATGATGTCAAAAAAATCAACTGGAAAAAGGAAAAAAGTGAATTTAAAAATTATTTGTTTAATACTATACATGAAATAATGAATTTAGACTTTATTACTACTGAATATGAAGGACATTATGGTAATAATAGAAACCTAGCTAGGTCATTGATAAATGGATAATTCAGAAGTTTGAAAAGAAAGGCAAAAAGGTTTATGAACTGTTTCCATGTGCTGTTCATAGAAATTTTTAATATGAGGCTTTTAGGAAGGAATGAAGGAAACAAAAATGTCTGGAAAAGTAATTGTTATTAAATGGTTGATTGGAAAATTGCTAAAACAAAACAATAAATCATTATAACTGAGAAGAATAAACCAAAGAAAAATAGATTTAATATGAAATATTTTAAAAGGGAAAATAAACAAAAATCCAGAAATAATAATAGGCAATATCCAAGAAACAGACTCCTTGGTAGTATACTTTACAAAAACAGAAAACCACAAGCCAAGCAATAATAATTAAATTCAAGACTTTACTAGGTAAAGTTAATCAAAACAAACACTTAAACTATCCTGAAAAGATACTCACAGCTAAAGTGAAACTCTGACTCAAAAAAGACCAGAGAAAACTAAGAGAAGAGGATTGAGAGGCCCTGCACCCCAAGGTTCAAGTAATAAAATCAAATTAACTAAATTATAAACAAGTAATTGCAAATTTAATTAATTAAATTAGAACAATTAATAGATGCTAAAAGGAAGAAACAATACAAAATCTGCACTGCACAGGTGCATCACTGAGGGCACAACGGGTATAGAGCTGATGAAAACCCTGGATATTGCAAAAAATGAGCCAGAAAATCCTAATAAACAATGGAACACAAGGATTATCAAATTAATTAATCACTTGGTTCAAAGTAAGAGGGAAGTGCGTCTTAACATCATGGTTTTGTAATAAAATAGAATTTATCATATAAATACTATGAAACCATTAGGATCCTATTATTATTTTAGTAAGTTCACTACACTGGTAGTTCCAGGCAGGTACTATTTCCAGGACAGACTCTGATACCATTTCTGGGATCAGATGTGGTTTCAGGTATCCCTACAATCCTATAACCAAGTAATCATTTGAGTTTGAAATAAAAACTAGTTTCTGCAAGGTGTCTTTCTTCATAGTTTATTGGTTTATTTAATTTAATTGTCATAATACATTTTATATTCAAATTGTTTATGTAAAATGTACATTTTTAGTTCATGATAGGCTGTTCTGGGAATGCCACTCTGAAAATTATTTGGGATTTATTGTTTCTGCTCATTGGCATTCACATGCCAGTGCCAAATAAATGCAAGCAATGCTACATCAAGGACAATTTAATTAAAAAAAAAAAAAAAATAAATATATATATATATATAATGTATATATATATATATATATATATATATATATATATATATATATATATATATATATATATATATATTGTCAGCCAAGCTGAACTGACCAAACACTTTGTTGGTTCCATTAGTTCCAGTTTTTAGATAAATACAGTTTTTCACAATGTGCTATAATTACTAAGATGTTTTCTAGAACTAAATCAAAAATCATAAAGGAAACTTTTTGAAAAGTTTAAATTGATTTGTGCTGCTTATTTTTAATGTTATTTAAAGAGAAGCAATGTAGTTAGAAATGTCAAGCAAATATTGCCTGAACCAAGGCAGATATAGTGGTCTGGTCAAATTACCAGACATACGTAAACAGTACACACATTTACAGAGATGTGAAAAATCTTCTTTACTGAAAAACTAAGTCATTTTAAACCACCTTCATGTATTTTCAAAACCAGAAACTCTACCATTTAACTGCAGATAATTTGACCAAAATCTAGTATGGAATGCAAATTAGTTGTTTTTTTTTTGTTCAGTTTTCTGCTGTATTTGCATCCTGTGAGTACAGTCTCTTTACTGCTATAATAGGTACTATGAGATGGACAGCTAATAGCTGTGTCTAGCTAGGGGATATCTAGTTTATTTGTTCCCTCTTTGGAAGACATGGGTAGCACCCATATTTCAAAGACCGACATAGGACCACATACTCTATATTTCAAATTACTAAGCATTAGCCTAGTTTATGAAAGCCCTTGTCCAGGTCTCTTATAACTGCATCATTTTCATTAACATGTCTTACATACAACTAACTTAAAGTTTTGCACACTTGGCTTGACAATTCTACATATTTGTTTACTCCTAGGCAGAGCCCATGAGTTCCTGGAATTTTAATCAGTTCTTAAATTTGTTCCTGGAATTTTAATCAATTCTTAAATTTCCAAGTTCACTTCACCTGGATATTTAGTTACAGTATTCGTCACACACACCTTCTGCCTTAATTAATCAGCACTTAATTGGGCAGCATGCATGTGTACTGACACTTCCTTGAAGACTGTATTTCTGAATGGTATTGCTAAACCCAGTTTCCTTTGTTTTTGAGACTACAAGAAGTTACACTATAGTGCTCAAACGTATATATCCATCCATCCATCCATTTTCCAACCCGCTGAATCCGAACACAGGGTCACGGGGGTCTGCTGGAGCCAATCCCAGCCAACACAGGGCACAAGGCAGGAAACAATCCCGGGCAGGGTGCCAACCCACCGCAGTCAAACGTATATATCTGAATTTTAAATATATTCTAATGTACTCTAATATGTGTTGTTTGAATGTTCAAGTTTTGATTGAACAAATTTAATGTGTTTAGTATTTTTGCTATGGATATTGAATGCAACTCTGTCAGATTTTTCAGATTGCAATTTCATTTTTACTGACCACTTACAGGAATAGCCTATTAGAACATTTTATTGTCATTAATAAATCTCACAGTCAATCTGTGACTGTAATGAGCAGCAAATTATTAAGTTGTCCATATGATATCATTCCCCTGTGTGCACCCATGTATAAGTATTTAAGTTTGTACAGCATTTAACAGATGCTATTTGAACTGCAGAACTAGGCCTGTGTGAAAAGGCATGTGAGATTCCTGTGGAATGGGAGTGTGCTGTGGTTGTAGTTGAGGGATGGTAGCCTGATCAGTGCATCCTACACAAAGTTTGAATGGGAAGATTGTAGATTTGATTGATTACAGGCACCAAGTGCCCTTGGGTTCTCGCTTTTTACATTGCTGTTTTAAGTAGCTCACTATCCAAAAAATGATCACTCACTTTTGCGCACAAGTTAGAATTCTTTTGCCACTTTGTCAGGTTCAGCCCTTTTAAAGGTTTCCCTGAAGGTACTTATTTGCATGATGGAATGCCAGTGCATACTGTGGCTGATTCCTAGGCTAATTGAACTTGTCAGCAACATTACATTGTTTCTCTTTCATCTATCCAATTTTCTAATCCACTTATCCAGGGCAGGGTAAAAGGACAAAATGGCAGGGTGGTTGTCCTTATTGCTCCTGCAGGCAATGCTCAAAGCTTCACGGCAATGATATCATATTTTAATTTAATATACAGCTGCTTCGGCCTCCAAAGGGGAGCCCCCTGCACTACTGTGAAAGTGAAGTAATAATGAATTAGGAGGAGGAACGAAGATGCCGACTAGACAAAGTACTATCAGTAATTTGGTTTCACTTCAAGCACTGCTTTCTGGCAAATAGGAATTCATTGTACTGTGTACACAAGATAGTAAATCTGAAATAAACTGATTACACTGTACATCAAAGCAGTACCTTACTTTTTTAAACAGCAAGTCACATTGTCCTCCTACATGCACATCAGACATTGTAAGTTTGCAATACCAATCAACACTTAATGTTATGCACTTTCTGCAGCATGTCATTTGCACACATGATAAGAAAATGCAAAGTATGTGTTGTAGCCAAGCAATATATTTTTTTCCTATAACACATGCCAAGTTGTTTTTTTTTCTATTCAGATTATGGTAGAAGGAGAAAAACTAAGGATTACTTAAATGTAATTAGTAATTATATTGTTTCCTGTTGGTAGACATTTGTTCAAATCCATTTTAAAATGAGGAAGATCTAATTTTAGAGTTTCATGGCAATATAGCATCATAATTTGTAGCAATTTTAAATTAACTTGGAATGAATAACCTTTGAATCTTTGTAATAACATCAAAGAATGCCACTACATGTGCTCAGTTGCAGTAGTTGGTGAAACAATAATGTCCCGCATACTGAGCAAAAGGGCAACCCAGAGCACCACACTCTGCATCCCCTTGGTGTGTAAGTACTTTTCACAGTTCATAGGTAATATTTGTAATCTGCAAATGTCCCTGGAACACTTCTGGTATCACTATTATATAACCAGGAGGCACCTCTGGTTCAGTTGTAGTCCTAAACCAAGGAGACCATGTATCTAAGGCTCCCTATAAAAGCCTCTGGCAGCCATAACAATTCCCCTGACCTCCATAGTAGTCTGCAGAATTTCATATTGAACAGTTTCAATGCCAACCCTCTGCCATTCTGCCACTCAGTTGTCTTTCTTTCTGATTTGCTGGGTAAGGGTTTGGCCACAGGTCATCTTGCATACATTGAACTGTGTATGCAACTGAGTTGTATTGGCTAAGCTCATGGGAGGTAATATCCCAGATCTCAAAATAAATCCCAACTTGCTATACTGTAGAGCGATTTTGCACCAACAGATTATCCTTTGCCAAGCAAAGGATTTCAGTCGGCTCACACAAACCCAGATAAATTGAACATGATTAATGTGTGTTTGTGGCAACATTTACAAGCCCTTATGAGTTGAGCACTGAACAAGTAATCAACGATACTACAACTACTACTACAAGTCTCACAAACAGAGGGAACAACCTTCATGCTAGCAGAGCAAGAGGTGCCATCAGCCAAATCCTTAATCGACACTGCCTGAATAAGGAAAACGGTGTAGGTTTTCATGGAAGAGGAAGGTCTTCAATGGTGTTTCTTTAAAAGCAGAGGTACTGAAGGGATGCAGTTTGTTTCACCTTTGAGTCTATTATCAGTTATTACTGCTCAGAAATGCATTCAGATGTTCAGATTTGATTGCCCCACTTGTGACTCTGTGGATTTCCTCTTGATAATGTTTTTTATTTCTGTCTCAGGAAGACAGCTCATGTGTGTGTTTGTGTGTCTCTCTTTCAGTCTGCAGACACTGCTTTTAAGTTGGGAAAATGTTTTGATTACTTTGCTGTGTGGCATCTCCTATGTTGTGAAGAAAGTCCCTGTCAGCAAAAAGCAACAAAAAAAGCATGGGAAATGTCCACGATTTGCATTGATTTCAGCTAAACACCATGTTGTGTTAAACTAAATATATTTTAGAAGGTTGCTGATATTAATGTTTTGGATATAAAATGGTACAATGCACTCACTTCTCTGGGCATGCCACAATATTTCATTATGGTCTGACTATCTTTCTCTGGGCACATTTTGGGAAATCAGGGGTGCTTCTGTGTCATTTGTTTGTTCAGTATTTTGTGTATTTCATCAGCTTGTTCTGCTTTTTAAATAGAGCAGCTGGGATCCACATTCCTGTCAGGACTTTTAAAACCTTTGAATCTTATGATTGGATGTCCTGCTTCTCAATTATTGAGGCTGCATAGTACTAATCCTTCACATTTAACTTGCTGTTTTGCAGTTTAGTTTCAGAACATTGGTTGCCTCAGTAAATTATCTGCAGTTTGCCAAATCTTTCATTCTGTAACAGACTCATCCTGAACCTGATCCAAATGGCAGGATTAGAGAATTATCTGCATATTTGGCTGATGGATTTTATGCAGATCGATTGGCGGAACAAGTGTACCCGGTCAGTGTAAATTAATAGAAGGATCAGTTCAATTCCCCCATGTAATAGGTGGTCCACACATAGGAACCCAGTCAGGACACCAGCAGGGATGCTTGGGAGTTGGAGTCCAGAAGTGCAGCACTTTCTGGGTCCATGGGCATCGTTAGAGGGTGTTGTCGGTGGAGGACCTCCCTGTTTTCTTTATAGCCTGGAAGTACTTCCTGGAAGATACAACATGACACCAGAAACATTCCAGTTTCTGACTTTAAAAGGAGCCCACTGCCACACATGCACGAGTCAGAGTCGGGAGACAGTAGTTAACACTCAGCCGAGGAGAGAAGGTGGAAGAATTGTATTGATTTGCAGTGATTTTGTAGCATGTAACTGGAGAAAGGATTGTGTTTAAAGGGGCCTGTGTGAATAAATATTCATTATTTTATTCATATATTGTGGGTGTGTTACTGTATCTGTTGTTTGGTGCTCTCTAATGCCAACATGTGGTTACAACTGTTTTTTAAAACGCTTCACAGTTCTATTGGTAAAGTATTCCAGATTTTAGGTGTATAACAGCAAAAGGCCACCTCAACACTTCTTTTAACCTTGGCTCTTAGAATTATAAGCAGACCTCCATTCAAAGATACTGTATAAGGTTACAACACAGACTGTAGGGGGACAGGCATTCCAAAATATAGGAAGGGGCAAGATTATTTAAAGCTTTATAAAACATTGCTAGTATTTTAAAGTCAATTCTGAATGACACAGTTAACCAATGTAATGATGCTAAAGCTGGTGAGATGTGCTCAAATTTTCTTTTCTAGTTAAGATTCTGGCTGCTACATTCTGCACTAATTATAACTGATTTATGTTTTCCTTAGGTAACCCCGTTATGAATTATCTAGTTGACTAAAAACAAAAGCATGAATTAATATTTCAGCATCTTGTAATGTTATAAGAGGTCTAACTTTTGCTATAAAGCCCTCGTAATTTGGTTAATATGTGATTTATTAGTTTAGGTCAGAGTCAATGATTTCCCCGAAATTCTTTACCTCCGCTTTGACTTTTCTAAGGGTTCTTTGTTTTCCTTATTTAGTTTGAGAAAGTTACTGCTCATCCATTTGGAAATACTGCTAAAAAACTGTATCAGAGAGCCAAGAATATCAATGTCATCAGGTTCTATGGATTCACTGCAAAAATCAAGATTCTACAGACCATGTAACATTTTTCAAGTACTCATTTATCCAGTTCTGGAGATCACATGCCTCACCTTCTTCCTCTTCCTGTTCTTAGCTGACAGGAGTGGAACCCAATTTTGTCCTTGCTCAACACTTTATACATTCAGAAATGCCCTTCTACCCTGTTGTAAATAGCCATTATTTTGGTACCTCTGGCTATTACATTAGCTGGAATAAATCTTGCTAGTTCCTCTGAACTCATTAACTAGATGTTTTTGCCAACAGAACTGCCACTCTCCAGATGTGTTTTTGTTTACTGTATTACTCTGTTTAAACTCCAGGCGGTCTAGTGTGTGAAAGTCCTAGGAGAGAAGTTTTCTTTCTGAAATATTGGAAACACCAAATCTATAACCAACAATAATAGATCTCTCATCATGCCATTCTAATGTTAAGTCAGATAGCAACTAAAGCTCTTAACCCTCTTTGTATACCATATTTTAGGAGCTGCAGCCACATAATTGGCTGAGAAAGTGCACCTAATAAAGAAAGCACTGTGTGTGTGTGTGGGTGTGTGTGTGTGTGCGTGCGTGTGTGTGTGTGTGTGTGTGTGTGTGTGTGTGTTTGTGTTTGTTAATGTATTTATATTGTCACAGTTGACGTGGGTTGTCTGGCCAGCCCTCCGGATGCATAGTTGCTTTTCTGTCAAGGAAGCTTTTATAATGAAAGGACATGGATAGATGGGCATCCCTGCCAGGTTGATTGGTGACATCTTTCCCAGCCGTGAGGGGATAATAATGGAAGGAGTCTGTCATCAAGGTCTATGTATTCCGCCAATACACTGGGTGACAAGATCCCTCTGGTGCAGGTTCCATGTGTACATCCACAGAGAAACATGCAAACTGTAATCTTGATGGGTAGCCCTGTTGGGGTACCTGGATGTTGTCGGGAGTGTTCCTAGAGAGAACTTTTCCATTTTAAGAGGGTCCTCCTAACCGGGATGTGCTTCCTGGGTATCTTTTTCTTCCTTTGGCTGCTCCCGTTAGGGGTTGCCACAGCAGATCATCATCTGCCATATCTTTCTGTCCTCTGCATCTTGTTCTGTTACACCCATCACCTGCATGTCCTCTCTCACCACATCCATAAACCTTCGCTTATGCTTTCCTCTTTTCATCTTTCCTGGCAGCTCTATCTTTAGCATCCTTCTCCCATTATACTCAGCATCTCTCCTATGTACATGTCCAAACCAATGCAATCTCGCCTCTCTGACTTTGTCTCCAAACCGTCCAACTTGAGCTGACCCTCTAATGTACTCATTTCTAATCCTGTCCATCCTCGTCACACCCAATTTAAATCTTAGCCTCTTTAACTCTGACATCTCCAGCTCTGTCTCCTGCTTTCTGCTCAGTGCCACCGTCTCCAACTCATATAACAAAGCTGGTCTCACTTCCGTCCTGTAGACCTTCCCTTTCACTCTTGCTGATATCCATCTGTCACAAATTACTCCTGACACTCTTCTCCACCCATTCCACCCTGCCTGCACTCTCTTTTTCACCTCGCTTCCACCACAATCCCCATTACTCTGTACTGTTGATCCCAAGTATTTAAACTCATCCATCTTCTCTAACTCTACTCCCTGCATCCTCACTATTCCACTGACCTCCCTCTCATTTACACACATGTATTCTGTCTTGTTCCTACTAACCTTTATTCCTCTCCTCTCTAGAGCATATCTCCACCTCTCCAGGCTCTCCTCAACCTGCTCCATACTATCGCTACAGATCACAATGTCATCAGCAAACATCATAGTCCACGGGGACTCCTGTCTAATCTCATCTGTCAACCTGTCCATCACCATTACAAATAAGAAAGGGCTCAGAGCCAATCCCTGATGTAATCCCATCTCAACATTGAATGCATCTGTCACTCCTACCACAGACCTCACCACTGTCACACTTCCCTTGTACATATCCTGTACAACTCTTACGTACTTCTGTGCCACTCCTGACTTCCTCAAACAATACCACAGCTCCTCTCGAGGCACCCTGTCATATGCTTTCTCCAGGTCCACAAAGACGCAATGCAACTCCTTCTGGCCTTCTTTAAACTTCTCCATCAACATCCTCAGAACAAACATTGCATCTGTGGTATAAATGCTGTGATATTGCTCCCAGGTCTGACATAAAAAGAGCTGCTACTCATCACCCAGGTAAGCTGGTGTCGGGAGAGGAGAAGGACAAAGTTCATCTAGGGAGTATAGGAGGGGGAAATGAAGAAAGAATTAAAATTGTAACCATAGATTATGGGTTGCAGAAGACACATATTTGAGGTTTAATCTTTAAAATTAATAGTGTTTGAACCCAAAACTGTTGTCTATGTTATCGTGTGTCAGATTTGGGACTCTGCTGCAACCCCTGCAGATTATAATATAGACATATATGTTTTATATATACTTGAGCTTATTTAAAACTGGATTTATGTAAAATTAAATGTGGGCTTTGGTTATTTACAATAAAACTGAACTGAAAGCCTAAAAACCTCCAAACCTGATCTAAACTCAGATAAAAAGTATATTCATGATGTTCTACTTTACATTTTGTGTCTAATAATTTTGTGTATTTTTTGTATCACACAGATCCTGTTCATTCAGTAACAGTACTTGTGGGTGGCAATGTCGTTCTGCCATGTCACAATTCAACTTTGGGCAGTGGTGTTGACAATGATTTGAGATGGTACAGATACAGGAATACTATTGAATCTCATATAGTGACCTATAGAAAAAAGACACACACATTGGTGGTGTGGAGTGATGAACACCGTGATCGGGTTCATCTTTCTTCCAAAGATTTAAATAAAGGCAACATGTCTCTGCAGCTGAGTAAAGTCAAATTCTCTGATGAAGGAGTTTACCAGTGGCGTACTGATAAGGATAATATTCACTGTGCAGATGTCCAGCTTAATGTAACAGGTAACATCATATCAGAATGATCATTGAATTAATACTCACATTTCAAAAGAATGCTGGGTCATTTATTGTCATATAATCGTAAATATTGACCCATGCAGTACATTTATAAGATACCAAAGTTTTATTAGACTAACTATAGAAGTAAGCCTGAAAATATTGTAAACTATTGAGGTCTGCCATTGATTACTGTTCCACTGGATGGCTGTAGCGCTACTGCTATGTTAGGAACTTCACAACCTTACAAAACACTGCTCTGTTTTTCTGTACATATGTTTGAAAGCTCATGTGTTGTATCTTTTTGTTTGTTGAAGAAAAGCTCTGAAACATTAAATCTACTGCACAGTTCTAATGCCAAGAGTTAACAAAGTTCTGTTCTCCATGATCTCTAGTGTGAAGTTTAGCCATTGCCCTTTTTGGGTTTTTGCTAAAAGGTGCAACCAGTATGACAAAGATAAACACTGGCATTGCAGCACATTAACATTGAATTAAATGATTTAATGATCAACAATAATCCCTCAGAATGGCTCAGAACAGTCGTCAGTGACTGTTGTTTAGATCATACATAATAAAACCAGTGATGCTACTTTTACACTGCATTTGCAATATTGAGATGTACGCTTTAACACTGAGAGGCCTTGGCACTATTGGCCTGATCTGTGAACCCCACTATAAGACACCTTAAAGGAGTCAGGCTTATTGTGTCTGCCAGCATTCTCTGACCTTGTAGTTAATATGCAAGGCAAGACAAAGTTTACCAGATAGGGGAGAAAGAAGGCCAGTGCCAAAAATGGTATAGTTTATTAATAATGTATTGCAAGATACAGATTGGCAGATAGAACTTTTATGTTTTAAATTTATTGGAGTATACTTAATTCATTTGTACATATAAAACTGACCCAAGCAGTCAGTTTGTTATTATGTCATAAAGTAATTAATTTAGTGAGTGTCTTGTAATAACAGGGCACTCTCTCGCTGCTACACTTGACTTTAGTCATTTTTTTTTGTAATTGGCCTAATCTGTCATGTTCAACTTTAATCTACATTAAAAAACATTTTCTTTGGCCAAGTGAGTGACTAAAGTTTAAAAGTTTGATTTGAAGGTGTTGCCTGATATTACATTTGTTTGTGTATCACGGTATAAGAGTTTAACTTCTGTTGAGTGTAAACGCTCTGGCTTGCATTTAAGTCAAGTGACTTAAGATCTTTATTTATTATTTACTGATTTTTCTCATTAATGAAGGAAATTTTAATCTCTTATTTCACCTTTAGCCATTATTGAATCTTAATTGGGCACAATTGCTGGGTTGTGCTTTGGGCAATCATTATCTGGCCCTGATGATACTTCTCATAAGCAATTACAAAAGATAAGGTTTATAAGGTCCCCTTAGCCTTCTTTTTCTTGTAATGTTTAAATGATCAGTGTTTTCTTTAGAGCCAAAGCTTGAGCAGTGAAGCCATACAAGTTAAGAGACATTGCCTGCTTCTTGAATAAATATTTAACCCATTGCATTAGTCACCTTCTTGTGTGGTATTCTGATGTGTCTATAATTTCTGTATTTCTTTTCTCATGATCTTAGTGGGACTAAAAGCACCTGACACTTGTAATGCCATCTTTAATTCACATGTCATAATCCCATGCCACCTTGAACCCACTATAAGTGCTGTAGATTTGGAGGTGAGATGGCAGAAAGAAGGTCTTACTGCTCCGGTGCTTCTGTACAAGAATAAAGCAGTATTGACAGAGGAGCAACACAAAGATTACAAAGAAAGAGCCCAGCTTCGTTCAGATTTGAAAATGGGAAATGTGTCTCTTTTTTTGAAAAGCATCAGAGTAACAGATGAGGGCAGATACACCTGTTTGGTAAAGACACTCAATACAAAGACGACAGTAAGTCTACATCTCACAGTTTCTGGTGAGCCTGCATTTTATTGTGTCTGCAGAAAAAATGTCATACATACTGTATATTGAGATTATTTATCCAAACTCTTTTTTGTTACCCAAGGCAGCAAACCAGTAATCTCCATATATAAGAAGTACAAGCTGATGTGTGAATCAGAAGGCTGGTACCCAAGACCACAACTGCATTGGACTCATGAGGATGGCTCTGTTATAACAGGGCATTCAGAGGTCTCGTATAAAATGGCAAAAGATAGAAGCATCACTGTAACAAGTTATCTTTCAATAGAAGATCTGTATGAAAAGAAAATATTTTGCATTGTTCAAAAAAGAGATAGTGAGGAAAGAGCTGTGTCCATGTTTCATGTACCAGGTAAGTGTTTCATTGTAAAGAGGAACTGAAATACAATCTAAAATTCTTTTTCATTGTGTTCTGCGCACTCTGAGAGTAAAATAGAACTTCATCCTGTGGCCCTCAGTGCCCCTGCACTCTTAAGCCATTTGCAGCACTTAAGTGTCTCTCAGGAGATATTCCTGGGTTACCTGATTTTAAACATCAGCACTTCAGTTAAAGTTTTTAACTTCCACCAAAAGTTCTGGTGGGTCATGATTGCTCAAATGGCAGTCCTCTTAAACCTTATCCTTAAATAGAAAACATGGTCAAAACTCTAATGAAATCTGACTATGTGCATTTCCCAAAGGGTAAGAGGTTTTGTGGTCTCTTTCCAGACATAATTTTTCCCCAGGTAAATAGGTAAGCGATGCAAGTCTCAGTTGGGTTGATTCTCCTTTAATATCCCGAAGTTCAGTTGTCTGACTAATGCTACACCATGTCAAGTCTCCCCATACTTACATATACAGTAAATGACAATTTCTTTTGCCAGTATATTTTCCTCTCATTTGTGGAGATTTCCTGCAGCATTTTGTTTAGCTTTCTACCACATTGGCCTCCCCTATATTTCATTCATCATTTTTTCAACTGGCCATTTTTTTCAGTTATAAAAATATGAAATGCAAAATAATGAGTTTGAAAATCAAAAATAAGCTCAAGCCAGATTCTTTTTCTTGCACAAGGAATTTTGTTGCATATCCCTTTTATACAGAGATTAGAATTTAACTTGAATTGTTTTTAACTTAAATCCCTGAATTAACATATCTAATCTAGCCCACCTAATGCTTGAATGGACACCAAACTGTTTAAAGAAGTAATGAAAAATAGAATTGTTCAGTTTAAAGGAGTTGCTATATCAGGGGCAAGAGTTTACACTTGTGTTAGAACAGTTCCATTACAGTAGGGAAACTTGCATTTGGACTGCCTCCATGATAGAAAGACTATCTATCTATCTATCTATCTATCTATCTATCTATCTATCTATCTATCTATCTATCTATCTACAGTGGTGTGAAAAACTATTTGCCCCCTTCCTGATTTCTTATTCTTTTGCATGTTTGTCACACAAAATGTTTCTGATCATCAAACACATTTAACCATTAGTCAAATATAACACAAGTAAACACAAAATGCAGTTTTTAAATGATGGTTTTTATTATTTAGGGAGAAAAAAAATCCAAACCTACATGGCCCTGTGTGAAAAAGTAATTGCCCCCTTGTTAAAAAATAACCTAACTGTGGTGTATCACACCTGAGTTCAATTTCCGTAGCCACCCCCAGGCCTGATTACTGCCACACCTGTTTCAATCAAGAAATCACTTAAATAGGAGCTGCCTGACACAGAGAAGTAGACCAAAAGCACCTCAAAAGCTAGACATCATGCCAAGATCCAAAGAAATTCAGGAACAAATGAGAACAGAAGTAATTGAGATCTATCAGTCTGGTAAAGGTTATAAAGCCATTTCTAAAGCTTTGGGACTCGAGCGAACCACAGTGAGAGCCATTATCCACAAATGGCAAAAACATGGAACAGTGGTGAACCTTCCCAGGAGTGGCCGGCCGACCAAAATTACCCCAAGAGCGCAGAGACGACTCATCCGAGAGGTCACAAAAGACCCCAGGACAACGTCTACAGAACTTCAGGCCTCACTTGCCTCAATTAAGGTCAGTGTTCACGACTCCACCATAAGAAAGAGACTGGGCAAAAACGGCCTGCATGGCAGATTTCCAAGACGCAAACCACTGTTAAGCAAAAAGAACATTAGGGCTCGTCTCAATTTTGCTAAGAAACATCTCAATGATTGCCAAGACTTTTGGGAAAATACCTTGTGGACTGATGAGACAAAAGTTGAACTTTTTGGAAGGCAAATGTCCCGTTACATCTGGTGTAAAAGGAACACAGCATTTCAGAAAAAGAACATCATACCAACAGTAAAATATGGTGGTGGTAGTGTGATGGTCTGGGGTTGTTTTGCTGCTTCAGGACCTGGAAGGCTTGCTGTGATAGATGGAACCATGAATTCTACTGTCTACCAAAAAATCCTGAAGGAGAATGTCCGGCCATCTGTTCGTCAACTCAAGCTGAAGCGATCTTGGGTGCTGCAACAGGACAATGACCCAAAACACACCAGCAAATCCACCTCTGAATGGCTGAAGAAAAACAAAATGAAGACTTTGGAGTGGCCTAGTCAAAGTCCTGACCTGAATCCAATTGAGATGCTATGGCATGACCTCAAAAAGGCGGTTCATGCTAGAAAACCCTCAAATAAAGCTGAATTACAACAATTTTGCAAAGATGAGTGGGCCAAAATTCCTCCAGAGCGCTGTAATAGACTCATTGCAAGTTATCGCAAACGCTTGATTGCAGTTATTGCTGCTAAGGGTGGCCCAACCAGTTATTAGGTTCAGGGGGCAATTACTTTTTCACACAGGGCCATGTAGGTTTGGATTTTTTTTTCTCCCTAAATAATAAAAACCACCATTTACAAACTGCATTTTGTGTTTACTTGTGTTATATTTGACTAATGGTTAAATGTGTTTGATGATCAGAAACATTTTGTGTGACAAACATGCAAAAGAATAAGAAATCAGGAAGGGGGCAAATAGTTTTTCACACCACTGTATCTATCTATCTATCTATCTATCTATCTATCTATCTATCTATCTATCTATCTATCTATCTATCTATCTATCTATCTATCTATCTATCTATCTATCTATCTATCTATCTATCTATCTATCTAGTTCATTGATAATAAACTAAAGTGGCTTTTTAAATTAAGCATTATTTCTATTAATTGTTTGTTCACCTGTATATTCCTCACAGCTTATTATGCCCATGCACTAGGTAGTCTGCATATATTTAACACTTACTATTGTGATGAATGTTTCCAGTAAGTTCAATATAGGCAGAGGAGGGTGTAGTAGCAGAAATCTGATCTCAAGTAAAAATACTTTTACTTGCGTAAAAATTAACTACTCTTGTTACTCATATTTGAGGTTATAATGTCCTGAAATAATAACAATGTTTAGAATTGTAAAACTTTAAAAAAATAAAGTATAGTTTTTCAATAAATTAAATGTATTTCTCTTACTAATAGTGGAGTAGACAAAGAAAGTTAAAAGCGAAAATAAGCCAATGATTTTAAGTGCTGTTTTATGAATCTATCAAATCTATTTTTTATTAGCTTGCACAGTTTGTAATATATATATATAGTCACAAATAAACACACCAGACATCATGAAGGTTTGGGGCAACCACCCGTATAATGTATCCTGGCTGCAAATGTAGAAATTTTTAAAGAGTTGTTGACAAGACTGAGTCCAAAACAGAACGGATCACATATAGCTAAGATGGCGGATTTAAAGGCCTGTTCAGGAAGTGATGTCATCTTTAGGGCCAGAACCAGAAGTAATATCCTTAGGACCGGAAGTGACATCATCTTTGGGGTCGGACTCAGAAGTGGTGTGATTGGGACTGGAAGTGACATCATCATTGGGGCTGGACCAGGAAGTGGTGTCATCGGGACTGGAAGTGACGTCATCGAGTGTGCCAGAACCTGGCAGGATTTACCAAGAATGGTCTGCAAGTAACTGAGAATGACAGTCCGTACACTCTGCCACCCCCCTGTCGCTGGTGGTATTACAACTACTCAGGCCCTTTAACTGCCTCCTACTCGCACGTGTGTGACAATATATAAATACTGTCACACATGTGTGTTTTGGAGACAACCAAAGGGCTTGAATACATGTAATTCCATGCCAGACCAGGGGGTGGCGAAGTGCACTAATTTTCCCTCTCGATCTTTTGCAGACCAGTCTAGGGAAATCCTGCCCGGCTCTGGGGCAGCCAATGACGTCCCTTCCGGTTCCGGTGCTGATGACATCACTTCCTTTTCTGGCCTTTAAAGCTGCCATATTGCCTGAAGAGAATCAGTTCTGTTTTGGACTCGGTTGAATGCACATGTCTTTGCTATTTAGTTCGTTTTGCAGCCGTAAACAATTATATGGGTGGCTGCCCCAAACCTTTGCAATGTCTAATGGTCATTATTGTGACAATACATATATATATTTAAAGAGAATTTGCATTTTATTATTTCACAAAAATATTGCCAGCATACTGCCAGTTGCATCATACACATGTTTACTTTTATCATCTAGTCAGAGAATGTAAGTATGGAAAATTTCATCAGTTAGGAACTGTGCAATCAAGAGGCAGGAACCTTTATTAAAGTACACAGTATTTGGTTTGGGGTAAAAATCATTTGGTAAAATATAATTTCTATTTGATTTCAGTAATGTTATTGGATATTAGCATAGTGTGCAAAATATGTATGTATAGTTTCCTAGTGAAAAATCTAAACCTATAAAACAAAGTCTATGTTTGCATGTTTTTTTATAGCAAATTGCTTGAGAGAAAAGAAAAAGCGGCACTATCTGTTGAATAATGTGCATGAGACAAAGACAGAAAAATGTCTGCACAAACTGATCTAAGCTCTTGTCCCCACTTCAAAGTCATTGTTCTGATTGCCAAAGTGCAGCTCTACACAGCACGATGGCATGAAAAATGCCGTGGTCCATTTGAACTGGACTGAATTTTAGAGTTCCTAGTTAGAATTTTCAACGCTCCCTTTATTTGGATATCAGACTCGAAAACTCTGGGCTGGTCTGCCAAGTCCAAGTTTGTCCAACTTCAGATCATGACGTCAATCCAAAATGGCAATGTACACAACAAATTTTAGTGAAAGCTGTAGTGTTATATTGTTTGTTAGCTCTTCTGTCTATTTTTGCCTCATTCAGTTAGTCATACACACAGCACTGCCCAACATCTATCCATGGACATGTTGCTACACTGTTTTTAATGCACGCGGTTTTTAATACTGCGTAATGTGCTACTAAATGTTATTTTTTCCAATGGAGCAAACACAACAAAGTTTTTTCTGGACATGTCCATATTGGTTTTTCTGAATGTTTTACTGGAATGTTATCAACTTGGGTGTGACGTTATTCCCAGCTTCGACATACGACTTCTGAGGTAAATGGAATGCAGCATAAAAGAACTCAAGCAGCAACGTCTCCTGAGATGTTAAGCCAAACACAGGAGGCAACTCAGAAGACTGACAAGAGGTAAACCTGAATGTACAGCCACTGAGCAGCTGGCTAATACTATAGCTAATCGACATGTCAGGAATACTTCATGATGCAGAAAGTCAAGAACTACAAAGACAGAAAAATATATACTGACAGACAAGGAAATAGTCAAATACAGCTTTTACCTGTATGCAAACATTGCTTTTACATTCTTACATCAATGTTTGATTAAAGAGCACTGCTTATGAATGTTACATCAGTGATGTGCTCACTGTTGAGCGATATTTTTTTCATACTGAAAACGAAAGAATTTGTAGACAAAATGGAAATATTCAGCTTGTTCTATATGAACCACCTTTATTTGAGGACCAGAGGTCCATATGTTTTCAGTTAGCTGTATAGCCAGATGGAAAGTGTTAGGGTGTAATTTACTCCACAACACGTTGCAATAAAAGTGTTTTAGTAATTGAGAGTGACTAATGACACATTTTTAATATCCAGTGGTAAAACAGGTTATCATCTGAAATTTTGCACATTCTGTCAATCTAATCAATCAGCAAAATCTTTACAAAATAACACAGTGATTTCACAAATTATTGCAGTTGAGGTGCCCTCTGCGTCAGACAAATGATAGCTATCTACTACACTACACACACTAACAAGATTCGGTGATCTTTTTTCTCAGGCTAAGAGGATTTACAGTTAGATAATACTATTGAATTATGCAGTTAAAATGATTAATTTAGTACATCAAAATGAGACTTCAACACATTACATAGTGTTTTTTTTTTTTTACAACTAGCAAAGCTAGCGAATTAGGTGAAGTGCTATTCAGAAAACAAGCAAAGGTTAATTAACTATGTGTTATTCCAAGTTAAACATGCAGAGACAGTAAAGTACATATGTAATAGCATTTTGTTACTTAAATGGTTAAATCAGAGTGTTACTTGTTCATTTGATCAGACTTATAAAATTATCTATATTCAGAAATGCAATGATGATTACCATGTTAAGTTGTGATATTGTGGAAAATGTTTTTCGTTTCACACTGACCTGAAACCTTAGGTTCTTTGCAATGTGGGAGCATATACTATAAAGTGGACAAGACTGTCTGCCATACTGTGCCCACTATGTGTTATGTTTTGTGTTCTTATTTTTACTTGCTTAATTGAGCTTAGTTTATTATGCTTTATACCAAGCTATAGGTTTTTTTGGTCTAATAACTCATTTCTGATATTAAATTTTGATTTAAAAATGTTTTCTAATGATTGTTTATTTGTTGTGTCTTTTTCTAGTGCATTCCTGGTTTTTCATGGGTGCTGACATTTTGTGAATCTAATTGCCAGGATGCTACTCCTGGTTGTTGGTTGCGACAGGTTTAAAGGTCACCACTGGTGACCCTGCTTCATCCAAGTTTGCAGACAACTGAAAGAAATGTCTGTGGATTATTTTTTGTTTTCTTTTGGGGTGCTTCTGACTCTTTATTCTGTCCTTGATTTTGCAATCTGGTTTGATGCGATCTCGGTATTATTTCTTTTCTTGGTGTTATTCACGTTTTTTCTCATGATCTCCACAATTATTTCAGAGGTTCATCTGTTTTCACTGCAAAAATAACACTAGGCAGGTTGGGTTTCCA
This sequence comes from Erpetoichthys calabaricus, assembly GCF_900747795.2. Lineage (NCBI taxonomy): Eukaryota > Metazoa > Chordata > Cladistia > Polypteriformes > Polypteridae > Erpetoichthys > Erpetoichthys calabaricus. Next base: position 41,151,373 of record NC_041395.2, read on the forward strand.
CAATTGATGTACATCCTTACAATACAATACAATACAATTTATTTTTGTATAGCCCAAAATCATACAAGAAGTGCCTCAATGGGCTTAAACAGGCCAGCCTTGACTCTCTAAGAAGAGAGTATACTCAGTGCCAAAAAGTCTTTAAGTATTGTAAGAAGGAATGTTGATTTTACAAAGTGGTGATTGCTTTACTGTCCCAACTTTTTTTAGGATGTGTTTGCAGGCCTGAAATGCAGGAATGGATGTATGTTAAGAAACAAAATTAAGTTGACCGACAAAACATGAAATATCTTGGGTTTATACTGTCTGCAATGAAATAAAAGTAAAAGTAAATTTTGGAATCACTACTTTTTTATTTGCATTTTCTATACCATACCAACGTTTTCTGATTTGGGGTTGTACACCTATACAAAAATTCCCAAAAAGCCACAAAAAGTATAATTCACAAAAGATTGAAAAAATAATTGTACATTGGCTAATCATTGGGGGATTATTTTAAACTTATAATGTCCACGTGTAGTATTAGTATGTTGTCCACATTTTTTCCATTCATCACACTCTCTAATCCTAGTTAAATTATCTGCTCTTCACAATTCTAATTTTGTTAAAAATTATAAACCAAGTGACCTAATTCATTAAAGATGATATGAGGGGAACTGGGTAATTATTCTTAACTGTTAGTGAATGCATGGTCTTAAACCTCCATCTTCTTTCTTCAACAAATAAAAAGCCCACTGTTATCGAACTATTAGATGGTGCATTACTGTAAAACCATTCTCCAAATTCTCAAAAATGAATTTTCTATAGCCTCACTCTCAGGTTTAGACAGAGCAGCAAATTTCCTCTTGGGAAGAGGGGCATTAGGCAGTAAGTTAATAACTCAATCATATTTCCTGTGAGGGTTTGAGTTCTAAGGACACAAAATGTACAGTAAATACCCCAGTTTTTTAGGGTAAGAGGTGGTGAAGTATATTCAAGAACTTCTCCAATAGACTTCCTATCTACCAACAGAAATTGTGAAACTCGGGGACCCCAAAAAATGATCAAGTAAAATCAATCTCAAGAAAATACAAGAACTAATAATAATAGTAATAATAATGAGAAGTAATATTAAAATGTAAAAGTTCTCTTAAAACTCATGTTTGTTGTATGGTATATTCAGCCTGTTGGCATTATATTTTTTATAATTGTATTTTTTGCTACTAAGGTATTGTGATCTGGGGAGTTTCTATAAACAAAATCTTAAAATGAGACTTCCAAAATAGCAGAGGAGCAGACTCTCAGAATGTGTTAGTGGTCAATATGTGATTAAGTTTCAAAAGTTAAGTTTTCAAAAAATCACAAAAGGGAGGGTCTGTCAACCTTTAGCTTGTAAAACAAAAGGGGCAAATTAAGTACCTTTATAAAATAAAAGATTTATGTCACAATTAAATCTCTGCAGCACAAGAAGCTCCAAGGAGCATAAAGGCCCAGAAGGAGTTGCCCTTGCAAATTAAACAATCCAATGGCAAACAATTCCCAGAAATACAAATCCCAACAGAGTGGTCAAGAGTAGAGCATAGAGGTCAAAAAATCAAAAACAGCTCAGCAGTAATCAAAAGAGAACTCATGAGCACCTAGCACATGCATGTACTGACAGGAACTGTGTGTTATGTCAGCCTTTACAGTGCTGAGGTCAGTGCCTTGATGGAGATGCACAGGTGCCCCTGCTATTTGGGAAACTACCTACAAAATACACGGAACATAGTAAAACATGCATTGCCACATATAAACTAAAAAATTAATCAAACTAATGAAAAGCATGCAATAACACAAATAATAAACATAAATAACAATATTAACATAAGCAAAAAAAATAAACATGAGCAAAAAACTTAAAAAGGAATTTTTAACACAGCTGGGTGTAGCATTACATAAGGACTGGAAAATGATATTGCATCACAGTTACAACTAGGAATGGGATTCATCAGCTGACTTCAATATTCCATGTTTTATAGATCGGTTTTGAACTTTGTAGTCAGTTTGTGTGCCATTAATGCAAATGCAAAACAGATGTTAATAGAGAGATGAGTGTCAAAAGCTACTACACCTTGAAATGATTTCTAACACAATTGCTTTGAAGTTTCAGACTTTAGACTTCACTCTGCCCATTACTAGTGTTGCCTCAGCGACAGCAGAAGCTCCTATCAAAAAATAGAGGCGGCTGTGAGCAATCCGAAATGACATCTCAAAAAGATGATAAATATTACATTTTAAAATTAGTCAAGTTAGATTGTTAAAGAAGGCAATGATAATTAAAAGTAAATAACCACTTCAAGTTAAAAATAAATACTGTATATAAATAAATATCAGATATTAATAAATAGTAGTCATTTATGGTGGTTGATTAATGCTCTCCTTCTGTCTGTTTATGTCAATTCTTTCCCTGTTTTCCAAACTGTGCCTTTGAAAGTTAGCATTTAGTCAGAAAAATGTTTAGATTATTCTAAAAAAAAGCATATTGCTCCCCATCCCTGCAACAGACTAAAGAGGTGTAAAGTAATGGTGATATTTTTTGTCACTGAATACTCACATGTACAGGTAGACCCTTAAGTATTTGGACAGTGACACAATTCTCGGACTTTTGGCACTGTATGCCACACAAATGGATTGAAATTAAGCATTCATTATGTGATTGAAGTGTACACTTTCAGGGTTTACCAAAAATATAATTTGAGGAATTAGGAATAGTAGCCATTTTTCTACATAACAGAAAAACAATGTTGAAAAATGTCACAGATGAACACAGCATATTGGTGAATTTCACCAATCAATACAGATACTTACCAACAACGTCAAATTTAGAGAAGAAAATTTTGTCACTAAATGTAAACACTTTTGAATTACAATTGTTCATTGCACCTAAAAACTTGTGATCAAATATTTTCAACTATACTGCAGTATGACTATAAATGATCAAATATTTAAGGATTTGTAACCTTAATAATAGAAAAACTAAGATTATTTATTTGTACTTCGTATTTTGTTGTTTGTGGACATTTTGAATTAAAAAAAATGTAATTTAGAATTTTTTACTAACTTTCACACTAAAGTATTTTAGGACTCACAACAATGATGTTGTTTTGTAACAGATGTGGTCTAAAAATGACATATGGGATGATTAAGCACTGTAAATTTAAAAGACTGTGTAGAGTATCCAGCTAAAAGTTTCAGACTGAATAAAACAATACTCCAGTCACTCATCCTGGTTATTGATTTTTACACTTATCTGTCTAGTAATTTTTTACTTTGTTTCTCTTTCCACAGACCCTATTATTGTTCCCAGTGATCCAATAACGGTACTGGAAGGTGAAAATGTCATTTTGCCATGTCACCTCTCAGATGAAGTCAGTGTTGTTGAACTGGAGATCAGATGGTACAGAGTCAGAAATAAGAAAGAGTCTCTTGTACTGAGCTATGCAAGCAAGAACACCAAACAGGAGATGCAAAGTGAAGAATACAGTGGTCGAATTAATTTCTTTATCCAAGAGACTGAAAAAGGCAATATATCTTTGCAATTGAGGGATGTTAAGTTTTCTGATGAAGGAGAATATAAATGCTGTCTTATTTCAGATCATCTTCATTGTAATAACATAGAGCTTCTGGTTCCAGGTAATATGACTGGGGACTACTTTTAACTTAAAGATATTTAAGGGCTGGTTGTGCTTTCAGTAGCTGACCATGCATGGCTCATTTAGTACTGACGTGTTGACAGAGGCCCTCATTTCCATCCTCCTTTTGTCTATTGTCATTAAGATGGACACATTATATGTAAAAAGATAAGCCTTCCGGTTTACACATAAGAATTGATTTGTTTGGCACCATTGAATTAGAACTATTCAGAACTATCACTCACCATATTCTGTATATCATTACATGTTTTGATTACCTTAATAGAGACCACCATCCACCAATGCTGCAACTCCTGCATCCACAAAGAGATAGACAATTGAAAATTAGCATTTTTAGAATCAATCTAATATACATGAAGCTGTGCAGAAGAGAGCAAAAAGGTGTAATCCAGGACTTAAGGACATGTCCTACTCTGACAGACTCGGACAATTAAATCTGCTTAGTCTTGAACAGAGGAGACAGGGTGGGGACCTAATCCAGGTATTTAAAATCCTCAAAGTAATTGATAAAGTAGATCCAGCAACATTCTTTTGGCTTAAGGGTGAATCACATAGTCAAAGACATCGGTGGAAATTAAGGGGAAGTGCATAAAAAACTGAAGCCGAGAAGCACTTCTTTACGTAAAGAGTTGTGGGACTCCCTGTACAGTTTGATCATTCAGCAACAGCTTAAAGAATCTGTTTGCTTAATGATTCAATACATATTATGGTTGATTAATTCTTGATTCTATTTCATTTAAGGCTTACAGTGTACTGTATGTTTTGAAGAACAATAGATTTATTTTCAGCTAGGTTTACCCTCCAAAAGTGATCATAAAAATAGAAAAAAGTTAATATGATATACTGTACAGTAATTGTTCATAAACTTTACCTTAACTACAGTGTTAGGTTTCTTGCATGATGGGTTTATTTTTTCTAATTTTACTAATTGTCCTTTAAGGGAGTCACTGTAAATAAGGCTCTTAATGTATTAGGGTTTAATTGTATCATTAGAAGGTCTTAAAGCAGTAGATACCACATACAATTTTCTAGCTTATGGAAATCCATGCCTGACAAGTCTGTCAAGGGAAATCTTGCCTTGAGTACAACTTTGATTGTCTAAGTAAAAGGAAGTTTGTGCAGTGTACAGTGTACAGTTTTGAGCTCAGTCAGACCAAATTCACTTTCATAAGCTATAAAGGAAACTTTACAGAATGAAAAATACTTCTACTAAAATTCACACTATATTGTACTTTCTATCAGTCCTTTGTCAACTAATACTATTCACTGCTATTTCTTACAAATTCTGAAGTAATTTATTAGAAACATTATTAATTCATTATAGTAGTATATGAGAGTCCAGTGTGCAATGATGGTCATGTTGCAGCATATATTGGTCTGATGTTAAACCGGGAGACCTCAGACTCCCATAATCATACTCTTAATGTGCGGATACTGTACTGTTCGAGTTTCATAGCACTTCTCAAATTTGGGTTTGCGATGAACAAAAAAGAGAAATGGTGTCAGTTTACACTTAAAGAGAAATTCACAATCATGGAAAAAGTTGATTCTGGAATGAAATAAAAGGTTGTGGCAAAAGCATTCGGAATTGCACCTTCAATGCTGTCAACAGATTTGAAGCATCAAAAAAAATAGAAGACAAAGTTAAAGACTTGAACGAAAAAAAAATTAGAAGCACATTTGTATTTCTATTAAATAAAAGTTACATCTAATGTCTCATTTTCATTCTGTATTCATATCTGTATTTCTATAAAAAAAAGTTACATATAACCTCTAATTTTCAAATAAAATATTTTTTTGCAGTTTAAGAAGCACTTCTTTTTATACAGATATTGTCAACTTTGGTTCATGGACTTAGTTACATGAGAGAGAGAAAGGTGAGCCCAGGTTGAGAGTTAAATGTTGTAAACATGCAACAAGCACATTACACAGTAAGATGCAGCAGAGCAGCTATGGAGCTGTCCTTGTGCCATTGCCATTAGAGATGGCATATCGTCAGTGACCCAGTTCAGAATAATATAAATATTTTCCTCATATTCATTATAATAAAATTTACATTAAACAAAATATTTTTATGGTGCCCTTAATTTTGTTACAATGGGATTCCAACTGTATATAAGTTGTACCTCAAGTGACAGCTAGGTTGAGTTCTTTTCATTTTGTTCAGTTACACTCATCCTTAACAGAGTGTAACTTATGCAATAGTGTCATAGAAAATGAAAAGATGTTGAATGGTCTGTATGTTTCTGTTTAATATACATAGACATGTCATAGGTGTCCTGTGACAGAACTGAAAGATTTGAAATGCAAAGTGCAATGTTCAAGAAATAATTGCAATAGCTTCACTAAATCATGTAATGGATTGCTCATCTGAACTCCTCTTTGCCCTTGAAAGTATGCAGTATTACTCACATAACCAGTTAGTATGGATAAGCCCATGCCCAAAATAGAACTACTATGAAGCTCATGAAGCCTTCCTTTATTTCACAGCAGCAAATTTGTTGCAGAAGATTTAACTTTGTCAATTTTGAAGGTTTGCTTAGATTTCTGAATTGACCTTATTTGTCAACTTTTTTATAAACTCTCAACACTTTAGAAGTAGAGCTGATATCTAAGTAATTCATCTCTGGTTCCCTCTGAAACAAGGAAGCATCAATATGTAACATTCTTACATTATTTTTCATTTTGCCTAACTGCTGTGTTCTTTTTCTCTTTCTCACAGTTGGTCTGAAAATACCTGAAAATATTAATGCCATCTTGGGTACAAGTATTATACTCCCTTGCTATCTTGACCCTAAGGTGAATGCTGAAGATTTGGAGCTGAGATGGCAAAAAGATGGACTTGCTACTTCAGTGCTTCTTTATAAGAACAAAAAAGTGGTGACAGAGGAGCAACATGAGGACTACAGAGAAAGAGTCCATCTGTATACGGATTTAAGAAAAGGAGATTTGAGTCTGGTGATGGAAAATATCAGTGCTGCAGATGAAGGCAAATACACCTGCTCTGTAAAGGCAGTTACCCAAGAAAATGAAGGACATTTATACCTTAGTGTCAGTGGTAAGTGTACAACAATGTTATCACTTTTTGTGGAAGGAGAAACTTTTGCTTTCTTTCCTGTCAATCAGGGTTTCTTAAAGAATTTTTTAAAGTTTTTTTTTTTATTTTCAGACATTGCATGTACTGAATTTAGCTGGATAAGTTTCTCTTGAAAGATAGGTCGAGTTTTACAACCAGTAACAATTGATTGATAATCCTTTATATCATGGAATGATTTATTTAAAATTCCTCAAAAATTGATATGAAATCTCCCACAGACCTTAGGACATCAACAGTCCTTCTGGAAATACATTTAGATTTGGCATTTATTACAATTCATTAGTATTGTCAGGACAAATCTAAATGAAGTTTCTTATTTCTTTGTATAGCCTACTTTTTGTTAATCTTCAGTGTCTAGTTGTACTTTATGGAATTTGTAATCAAAGCAGGGGTTTACTTCTTTTTACAAATGAACTAACTGTTCACATATTTCTTTCCTATTGCAAGCATAAATCATCAAATCAGTACATTATGTGGATTTTATGAATATAAATTATTTCTTTACTCTCACTTAACATGGCTGGGTGCCATTCAGTTGAAATTTGTTCCTATGGGGAGTATCTTTAACGGAACCTTGAGTTGCAGAGAAGAAAACTTTCACTGTTGTTTGCATGTTTGCACCAACCACTAATCAGAGCGTTCAGATTTTTTTAGAGATACTGGATTTAATGCTCAAAAGTGTGCCACCTGCTGACTCTGTAGTCCTGCTAGGAGTCAGTGTGCTGACACAACAAATTATAGAGACAGCAGAAGGAGTATGATTAAGAGGAATAGCCTGTCTGACCTGAGAGAAGCAGAGGTATGAATTGTTTTTTGGATTTCCATGCTACTCATGAATTATCTTTAATAAGCACCATGTTCAAACACAAGGCTGCTCATACTTTTATCTGGTATCAGAGAAACATGGGCCGAAGAGCACTGATTAGAGTTGTAGTCTTCCTGTCTAATCTGGGACCTTATGTGCAGCACACTCAAGTGATATCGAGCCATCTCAGGTGGATGGACCTCTTACTGGACAGACTCGGGAGACCCAAACTGGTAATTTGAAAATGCTCTAAAGGATTAGTAGATGATTCTCTGAGTTCAACTTCTCCCACTGGAAAAGCTTCTCCTGCATCTTGGGGAAGGTCAGGGAAGAAGTATTTAAATGAACCCTCTGCAAAACCTTAATATTCAAGACAGTTGTAAGAGCTGTAGGCAAAACATTGTTGTTGCCTTTCATGACAGCATGTGATGGTCTGGGGTGGCTGGAGCTTTCTCTACACTTTTACATTACCACCACAAGCTTGTACCATTAACACAGGGCAGAATTAATCCAACAAAAAAACAACATTTATTTATATAGCACAGTTCCATATAGACAATGTAGCTCAAAGTGCTAAACAAGACATCAATGAGAAAGTTACAAGAAAAGAGAACAATTAAGATTATGCAATAATATATGTATATATTTATCCCATTGCTTTAGTCACCTTGTTGTGTGGTTTTCTGATGTGCCTAAAATTTCTGTATTTCTTTTCTCATGATCTTAGTGGGACTAAAAGTACCTGACACTTGTAATGTCATCTTTAATGCACATGTCATAATCCCATGCCACCTTGAACCCATGGTAAGTGCTGTTGATTTGGAGGTGAGATGGCAGAAAGAAGGTCTTACTGCTCCGGTGCTTCTGTACAAGAATAAAGCAGTATTGACAGAGGAGCAACACAAAGATTATAAAGAAAGAGCCCAGCTTCATTCAGATTTGACAACAGGAAATGTGTCTCTTTTTTTGAAAAGTGTCAGAATAATGGATGAGGGCAGATATACCTGTTTGGTAAAGACACTCAATACAAAGACGACAGCAAGTCTACGTCTCACAGTTTCTGGTGAGCCTGCAACTTGTTCTATATGTACAGAAAAAATGTCACACATACTCTACTGTATTGAGATTACATATCCAAATTCTTTTCTTTGTAGCTGAAGGCATTCATCCAGTAATCGCCATATATAAGAAGTACAAGTTGATGTGTGAATCAGAAGGCTGGTACCCAAGACCACAACTGCATTGGACTCATGAGGATGGCTCTGTTATAACAGGGCATTCAGAGGTCTCGTATAAAGTGGCAAAAGATAAAACCATCACTGTAACAAGTTATCTTTCAATAGAAGATCTCTATGAAAAGAATATTTTTTGCATTGTTCAAAAAAGAGATAGTGAGGAAAGAGCTGTGTCCATGTTTCATGTACCAGGTAAGTGTTTCATTATAATGAGAAACTGAAATACCTGTGGCTTGTGGCTCTCAGTGGCACTCTTGAGCCATTTGCAGCCCTTAAGCGTCTGTCAGAAGATATTCTTGGGTTACCTGATTTTAAACATCAGCACTTCAGTTAAAGTTTTTACCTTCCACCAAATAGTCAGGTGGGTCATGATTGCCCAAATGGCAGTCCTCTTAAACTTCACCCTTAAGCAGAAAACATGGTCAAAACTCTACTGAAATCTAACTATGTGCATTTCCCATTGGCTAAGAGATTTTGTGGTCTCTTTCCAGACATCATTTTTACCCCAAAGTAAATAGTCAAGCGAGGCATGTCTCAGTTAGGTTGATTCTCCTTTAATATATTGAAAGTTAGTTGTCTGACTAATGCTACAACATGTCAAGTCTCCCCATACTTACATATATCTATCTATCTATCTATCTATCTATCTATCTATCTATCTATCTATCTATCTATCTATCTATCTATCTATCTATCTATCTATCTATCTATCTATCTATCTATCTATCTATCTATCTATCTATCTATCTATCTATCTATCTATCTATCTATCTATCTATCTATCTATCTATCTTGTTCATTGATAATCAACTAAAGTGGCTTTTTAAATTACGCATTATTTCTATTAATTGCTTGTTCACCTATATATTTCTCACAGCTTATTATGCACATGCACTAGGTAGTCTGCATACCTGTATACTTAACACTTACTACTGTGATGAATGTTTCCTGTGAGTTTACTATAAGCAGAGGAGGATGGAGTAGCAGAAATCTGAACTCAAGTAAAAATACTAAATACAGTACTTATTTAAAAATTTACTTGCTTAAAAGTGAATCTTATTACTTTGATTTGAGCATATAATGTACTGAAATAACAATATTTACAATTGCAATGTTAAAAAAATACAGTATATTTTTCAATAAATTAAGCATACTGTTCCCAGTAATACTGGATTAGACAAAAAAAACATTAAAAGTAAAAATAGGCCAATGAGTTTACTACTACTACTAAAGGGATATGCTTTCAAGGTAAGTGCTGAGTTTGTGCACCCCACCCATGAATTGTTCTTCAGCTAACTGCATAGGGGCTGGGTTTCATGAGTGTTTCCCAGAGATTTTCCCAAATTGGGCTAAAATTGCAAAAGAGAACAATTTTTTTTTCAAAATTTTATAGCCATAATGGACAGTTATTTTCCTCCATGGGTTGAAAGTAATACGTTTAGCAAGTGCAAGAACAAAATTCCAAAAACCTAGTGACATATGATGAATAAAGAAAATAAAGAAAATAAAACAGTGTAAATAGTGTGGAAGATGCCCAGCTGCAGACAGACGCAGGACACACAAAAGTCCAAAATCACATACGCTTATTTTCTTTCTTCAACACACAGTGCACAAACCAGCAACAATGCTCTTTTTCCTTTTCTTTTTGTTTCATTTCCTTTCCTTTCTCTTTTCTTCTCTACTCTTTCACTGCTGCCTTCACTCCTCTCTTGTAAGCTCTGTCCTCTGCCTCCTGACTCCGGCTCCCCAAAGGATTGAGGCAGCCCCTTTTATGTTGCACCCGGATGTGCTCCAGGTGTGCACCAATGAACTTCCTGCAGCACTTCCTGGTGTCGTGGAAGTGCTGCTTGGGCACCTGGAAGCAATCCAGGTGCATTTGGTTTCTCTTCCGGCAGCACTTCCTGGTCTGGTGGAAGTGCTGCAGCCCATGGCTCTGGAATGATCCGGGTGGCCCCTGGCGGTGGCCCTGATGCAATCCTGGGGGGCTGCCCTCTTGCATCCTGGGGGAGATATTGTCTCTCTCCCGGTCCTTCCGTTCTCCAGGTGTCCTGGCCGGGAAAGGGTCCCAGCCGTCCACCACAATAGCTAAGTGTGTAGCTGGCACAAAGCAGGGTTTGCATCCACATTTTACATCAAGCATTTTAGCAATAAACCTTCTTAGTCCATTGAAAACAACCTCTTAAACTGGTGGCAGTGCTGAGTTGAATGCAATACTTTCTTCTCACTTTGGATGCCAAGGCAGTATTTTTCACTCTGTTGATGCTGACAAGTATTTAGTTTTGATATGATTTTTCATTGTAGTTGCTCATCTTCACTATATAAATTTCAAGGAACACATGCAGTATTACATGTGATGGAAATTTCATTTACTTTTATCAAACATTCCCCAGTGTGGCACATCTGCATGGCCAACCATAAAGTTTTCTTATTATTTTATTGTACATCATGTGTTTATTTGACTAAAGTAGGCATTAAGAGGCATCATGAAAAGAAAGTAGCTGTGTGTGAAGTTAGAAAGTCCATTTTTGGGGAATATGCCATGATGCCATGTTCTGATAAATAATAGATCATTGCAGCAATATCTAGTAGTACCATTACTTGCTGTTAGTTATGGCAATGGTCATGGAGGCATATTCCTACCAGACTCACCATATTGGTAAAAATCAGTGACAACCAATTAAATGGTTAAATTAGAGTGATAACTGTTCATTTGATCAGAATTATAAAAGTATCCATATTCAATGCTGATTACCATGTTAAGCTGAAGTGAATTTGTGGGAAATTCTTTACTTTTCACACTGACCCTAAACCTTAGGTTCTATGCAGTGTGGGAGCATATACTCTAAACTAGACAAGATTATCTGCAATGCTGTGCCCACTATATGTTATCTTTTGTGTTATTTTATTTTCTACTTGCGTAATTCACCTTAGTTTATTATGCTTTATACCAAGTTATAGGATTTTGTGGTCTAATAACTCATTTTTACATTAGGTTTTGATCAGAAAATGTTTAATTATGATTATTTATTTGTTGTGTCTTTTTCCAATGCCATCTTTATTTTTCATGGGCGCTGATATTTCATGATTCTCAATGCCAGGACAAGACTCCTGGTTCATGGTTGTGACAGGTTTGAAGGTCACAACTAGTGTCCCTTTTTCATCTAAGTTTGCTGACAACTTAAAATCTGTGGATTATTATTTGGTGCTTCTGAGTCTTTCTTTTGTTTGTGATCTGGTTTGATACAATCTCAGTATAGACACTTTTTCTGGGATTATTGGCATTTCTTCTCCTCATCTTCACCATTATTCCAGAAGTGCATCTGTTTTCACTGCAAGCATAACACTAGGCAGTACATCCTTACCTGTAATGGTGTTTTACCTAAGACAATACTATACACAGGCTATCTCTTAAGTTTGTGTGTTTGTGCTTCAGCTTACCAGATGCAAGGGTAGTCATCCATAGTGTGCCCAACAGGCATTTGGGGCTTTAGTTACTAAGGTATAACCTTGCTTCTATGGTGCTGTTTCACCTAAAACCAAACTATTAACAGACCTTACTGAGATGTCTCCTCTCAACTCAGCTAATCTGGAATTAATAATAAGTGAGTGGGAGTGATAAGTGAGAAACCACAGGCAAAATAGCAGTGAATGAAAACTGTTATTCTACTCACTCTACTCTAAGTATAATACCAAAATTTGGCCACAAAAAATGCTATGTGCTAACCAGCTGCAGAGAATACAGCACAAGACAGTAAAAAGATTTTAATGAAAGAATATGAACAGGTTAAATAGTAAAAAGACAAACAGATCTTTCATTAAGCCAGCAATGTAAGACAATCATAAATAAAGTATTTTAATTCACACAAAATAGTGTTATCTGTAAGAAATTGAAAATGGTGCAGTGGGAAGATAATAAAAACGATGAAATTTTAAAGGAAGTCACATATAGCAAAACTAATATCTAATTTATGTTCCCTGTTTTTAAAAACCTCAGTTTAGCCACATAGATAACAGGAAAATTAATAAAATGTTCCAGTCATATCAGAGTCCTCTTTTTTAGAACATTAGAACAATCTAGACAAGCACAGGCCATTCAGCTCAACAAAGCTTGCCAGTCCTTTCCACTTATTTCTTCTAAAACCTAAAGACAAACCATCTAAACACACTAAGTGTATCAAAAAACAGCAGCCAAAGCCCATGCCAGAGGAAGTTTCCTGAGCAAAAATAAGTTCTGTCCATTACCACTAAACAATAGTGAAACCATTTGAAGGAGGCAGATTTGTAATGAAATCCATTGAAATGGCTTCCCGTAGATGGTTTAGAGCTAGAACAGGATTTTATAATCCAATGTGGTACCCTTGAGATGATTTAGCCTTGCAGCATACTTCACAAGCTGCAACATAATTTTAAGCATGTTGATACATATACAGTATTACCACTGTGAAATAACCAGCCTTGACACACACAAAAAAAGGTTTGGGGCAGCCACCCGTATAGTGTCCCTGGCTGCAAACGGGTATAAATAATCACATTGATGTGCATAGAATGAAGTTCAAGACTGAACTGAGCAGAGAAGGAAGTGGTCTGTTATTTAAGGCTGAACCGGAGCTGGAAGTGATATTCTTGGGGCAAGAACCAGAAGTGATGTCAATCTTTGGGTCAGAACTGGGAGCAGTGTCTTTGATGTTGAATTAAGCAGAATTTCCTGTATTTGGTCTGCAGAGACAACAGAGAAAGGTTTAGTGCACCCCACCACACCCTAGCCTGGTGTGGAATTATCTTCACGTGTGTGACACCACCAAAAATATTTCTTCAGGTTTATTAAAGATTGACTGATTCCAGGGTGACAAAACATAATAGATGCATAAGCCAATTCAAAGTTTTCCTTGAAGTCTGGTGGAAAATAATATCTACACTCAGGTATTTTCTCTGGATTTGGAACCCTATCCTGAGCATGTTTAATTAACTCCTCCAAATTATCTAGAGATGTAGTTGGAGTTATAGCTAGTATTTTTTCAGGTGCTTATCATTTCAGGATTTGCTGTTACTTCATTAGTATTGTGTTGTCTTTATAATACATCTGCCTTTTTTTAAATGGAATAGTAGTACCTTGTAGCCAAAGTCACCATTTTTCAAGGGCTAGTTATTAGCTAACAGCTAACAATTCTAGTCACATCATAATTCTACTCCTCTAAGGTAAATTTCTTTGAGGTAAAGCACAAGCATGGGTTAAACCAGCGTCTGTAAATGTCTGACAAAATAGCACAGACTCAGAGACAGGGTACATTCACATCTACAAAAAACAGCAGGGATGTCTTAAAATGAGTGAGCTGATATATGGGGCTTTCAGTTTCTCAAAAGGTGTATGAGATTCAGAAGTCCAAATAAATTGTTTATGACTCCTTCTAGTTAAAGAAGTAATAGGGTCAATAATTGAATTAGAACATTTAATGAAACAATGATAATAGCAAAACCAACAAATCTTTGATCCAGTTTAATACTCTCTGACTATTTCTAGTTTAGGCTAGCTGTTATCTGAGGTCCATTGTAATTTTGTACCCTAGGAAGAAAATTTTGCCCTGATGAAATCCATAAAGAATTTAACAGAAGTAGTGATTATCTTGTAATTGTTAAAAAAAAACCTCCCTCACAAGCTGAACACGTATCAAAATACTCAATATAAAAATATGAATATATAATTAATATACACTCTAAAAAAGTTCCAAAATGTTATAAAAATATAATTCAGAAAATGACTGAAAACTGCATTTTCATTTTCTAATTAATGGGGCATTATTTTACACTCATAATGTCCACATGTTGTATTAGTATGAAGTCCACATGTTTTCCATTCATCACGCTCTCTAATCCTAATTAAATTTTCTGCTGTGCGCAATTCTAATTTTGCAAAAATTGTAAACCCAGTGACCTGATTCGATAAAGATGATATAAGAGGAACTAGGTAATTATTCTTAACTGTTATTTTGTTTAATCCATGTAAGTCAATGTATGGTTTTAAACCTCCATCCTCTTTTTTCAACAAATAAAAAGACCAATACCTCTTATTGGACTATTAGATGGTTCTAAACTGTAAAAACATTCTCCAAATTCTCACAAATATAATTATCTATAGCCCCACTCTCAGGTTTAGAAAGGGCATCAAATTTCCTCTTGGGAAGAGGGGCATTAGGCAGTAAGTCAACAACTCAATAATTTTTCTTGTGTGACTTGGAGTTCTAAAGACATCCTAGTAATCCTGATATTTAGAGGGTTAATATTGATATTGTAACAGAAAACAGAAGGGTATCAGACTTCCTGAAGACAATTATCTTAATAGAAGGTACCCAACTGAAAACTTCTTTTCTGCTTCAGGTAATATGGAGATTATGCTTTTAAAGCCAAGGAATTCCCAAAATAATTAGCGGAATTGTTATTTTTTTTTACAAAAATGTAAATACCTCAGTTTTAAAGGGTAAGAGGTGGTAAAGTACATTCTAGAACTCCTTCCCCAATAGACTTCCTATTTACCAAAAGAACTTGTAAAATTTGGGGACCCCAAAAAATGATCAAGTAAAATCAACCTCAAGAAAATAAAACACTTAATAATAATAGTAATAATAACAAAAAGCAGTATTAAAATGTAAAAGGTAAATAGAGCATCTGCACTATTAGCAAGGTGTCTTATTTAGTTCTGTTAAAAATCTTATTTAGTTCTGTTAAAAGTCTTCTTTGTTTATGGTATATTCTGCCTGTTGGTATTTTATTTATTACTAGACATTAAGCCCGTTACAATAACAGGCACTAGAACAGTAGTGCATAAACATTAGTAGGAACAGTCTATATTAAATGGCAAGGGACCTTGACCTCATTCTGTTTCTTGTAAGACAGTAATACTGGCTTTGATGTCCGTAATATGCCTTTAATTTTCTGTCACAACAGTGGGCAATCAGCAGAGTCTCCCCAGCAACTGATGTAATGTGTGGTGTGCAGCTGATAATCGTGCCTGTGGCGTCTCTCCAGCAAGTACTGTGCAGTTCCCCAGCAAGTATTTTAATCTGTGCTGGCGTGCAGCTGATTATTGTATGTGTGGCATCTCCCCAGCAACGGATTTTATGTGCGCGGCCGCGACTATGCAATCAGCACTCTCCCCAGCAATGATGTCCTTTATTTGCTTATCATGCGCGGCCGTGGCTAGGCCATTTACTGTATGCACAGCTTCCAGTGTGTGTGCATCCACGACCCCGCGCATGCGCAGTTCACCAGAAGACACACACACACGGACACCCTGGACGCACACAGGGGTTTTATTATTTATTATAGTATTATTTTTATTTATTTATTTATTTATTTATTGACTAACATGTGAACTGCAGAATTTCTCCTAACAAAATCTTAAAAAGAGGCCTCCAAATCAGAGTGGGTTAATGGCCAATATGTTTAAAAAGCTCAAAAAAAATCACTGAAGGAAAGGTCTGTCAACCTTCAGCTTGCAAAACAAAAATTGCAAATGAAGAACCTTTATAAAATAAAAAATTTATTTCACAAAAAAGTGCTCTGCAGTACATGATGCTCTGAAGAGAACAAAGGACCATAAGAAATTTCCTTCACAAAATAAGCAATCCAATGGCAAACAACTCCCAAAACCAAAAATCCAAAAAGAGGGGTCAAGTCCACAGTACAGAGGTCAAAAAATCCAGACTATGAAAAACAGCACAGCAGTAATCAAAAGAGAACTCGCACGCACCAAGTGCAAACAATGTACTGCAAAGGACTGCGTGTTCCCTCAGGGAGTCCCTTGATGGAGATGCACAGGTGGCCCCGCCTCTTGGGAAATCATCTACAAAATAAGAAATACAAAGACCATATTAAAACATGAATGGACACATATAAATTAAAAAATACATCAAACTAGTAGAAAGCATGTAATAAACATAAATTACAATATTAACATAAGCAAAGGAAACAAACATGAACAAAAATACATTATAAGGAATTTTAACATAAGATGGGTGTGGTATTACATAAATGGAAAGAGATGTCATTAGAGAGATGAGCGTCATATGCTACAAGACCTTGAAATGATTTCCAGCACGATCACTTTGAATGTTTTGGACTTTAGACTTCATTCTGCTCATCACTAGTGTTATGTATGCAACAGCTGAAGCTCCTATCAAAAAATAGAGGCAGCTGTGAGCAATCGGGAAAATAATAAAATGAACTTTTAGTCAAGTTACATTGATAAACAAGGCAATGATAATTAAAAACAAATAAGCACTTCAAATTAAAAAAAATCAGGAGTGTGCTTCCCTCTACTTTATTAACTTGACGTATACTGAGATAGAGGAAAAGGTCATCAGAACCACTTCGAGTTGCGCTGTATTTCTCAAATATCATATCTCTTTGTTTCTCATCATAACTAATGGATAATATCGATACAAAATCATTTATCTCTCTTTATAATCAAACTTAATATTAAATTATATTTTTGTACTTAGAGATGTTGAACATGGTGGTGGAATATTTTCATGATTACATATTCATTACCTAGATTATGTGCAAAGTAAAAGAATTACAGTCACCTAAAAACATAGAAAAGTGTTAGTATTATATAATAATTGTTGCAATGAATTGCTATATGTAAAACTGGATTTAGCTACATTTAATTATGATAATGATGGCAGAAATAAAAAACAAATATCATAAAATTAAATGTATTACCAGGAACATGATGGGGATGTAGCAGTTTATTGTTCCCATTACATCTTGATATTTGCATGGCATATTGTTCACACGTTATTGTTAAACTGATGATGTATAAATGAAAATAAAAGCAATAATAGTTTTTAACTGTAACTGTATATTGAATACATTTTTTAATATCATGTACACATTTAGGGGCGGCACAGTGGCACAGTGGTAGCGCTGCTGCCTCTCAGTAAGGAGACCCAGGTTTGCTTCCCGGGTCCTCACTGTGTGGAGTTTGCATGTTTTATCTGTATCTGCGTGGGTTTCCTCCCACAGTCCAAAGATATGCAGGTTAGGTGCATTGGCCATCCTAAATTGTCCCTAGTGTGTGCTTGGTGTGTGGGTGTGTGTCCTGCGAAGGTTTGGCGCCCTGCCCGGGATTTGTTCCTGCTTTGCGCCCTGTGTTGGCTGGGATTGGCTCCAGCAGACCCCCATGACCCTGTGTTAGGAAATAGCGGGTTGGACAATGACTGGCTGACTGACTGTACACATTTATATTTCCATGATACAAAAAATTCGGGTGGTTGTTTAAATAAAGTACTGTTTCCGGTTGAGTAATTTTTCTCAAATTTCATATCTCTTTGCTATTTATTATTATAAACATCTATACAAAATCTGAATATTCTATCTGTAATTATAACCATAGTTTACTTGAAAATTCGCAAAAGTATTCAGTTAAAGTACCAAAAGTTAACAGGATTCTTTATTTTTGATATAAAGCAGGTGTACAAAATCTCATTGACTAGGTCAAAGCGTTTTTGAGTTATTGTGTTTACACACAGACAGACATAATTTCAAAAATTGTATTTTTGGACTCAGGAAGGTCTAAAACATCAAGATTCATCAAAATCTCGAGGTCAAATTTTTTCATTAAATATCAGATATTAATATAAAATGAGTCATATATGGTGGTTGATAAATGTTCTCTCCCTCTCTCTCTCTCTCTCACACACACACATTTTTATTTTCTATTCTTCTTCTTCTTATTTTGCACTGTCTGCTTTTGTCAATTCTTTTCTAGCTTTCTAAACGGTGTCTATGAAAGTTAACATTTAGTCAGAATAATTTTTAGGTTATTATAAAAAAAGGAAATTGATATTTGTCACAGTGAACACACCATATTGTCCCCCATCCTTGCAATAGACTTAGAAAGTGTTAAGCAATGATGATATTTTTTTGTCACTGAATACTCATATATAAAGTTAGATTCATAAGTATTTGGAGAAAGACACAATTATCATAATTTTTGCTCTGTATGCAACCACAATGGATTTGAAATTAAGAAATAATTATGTGACTGAAGTGTAGACTTTCAACTTTAATTTAAGGTGTTTACCAAAAATATTCTGTGAGCCATTTATGGATGATTGGCCATTTTTTTTCATAGCACTTCAAAAGTGTTTGGACATTTGACTGACAAGCTGTTCCACAGCCAGGTAAGAGCAGATCCCTCATTATTTCATTAATTATTAAGTAGGTTAAAGGTCTGGCATTGATTCCAAGTGTGGAATTTGCATTTAGAAGCTTTCATTGTGAACTTTCAAAATAAGGTCTAAAAGCTGTCCATGCAAGTAAAAGCACTGCATCATTAGGCTTAGGGAAAAGGAAAACCTTTAGAGAGATAACAGAAACACAAGAAGTGGTCAAATCACTCATCTGATACATTCTTAAATAGAAGGAACGCACTGGTGAACTCAGCAACACCAGAAGGTTTGGAAAGCCACAAAAGACAAATGTGCTGCATGATTACAGTATTCTGTCTTTGGTGAAGAAGAAGCCCTTCACAACATTTAACCAAACCAAGAACACTCACTGGGAGGTAGACCTATCATTGCCAAAGGCTATAATCACGATAAGACTTCATGAAAGTAATGACAGAGGTTTACCACAAGGAGAAAATCACTGGTAAACTGTCAGCATTGGAAAGGCACTTTAGACTTTGCCAGAAAACAGTTTTTTAAAAACCTGTCCAGTTCTGGAACAATTTTCTTTGGACAAAGCAATCTAAGATCAATATATACCAGAGTGTTGGAAAGAGAAGAGTATGGAGAAGAGAAAAAACGGCTCATGATCTGATAAATACCACATCATTTGTGAAGCATGCTGGAGGCAGTGTTGTGGCATGGGCATGCGTGACTGCCAATGGAAGTCAGTCATTGGTGTTTATTGATGATATGACTGCTGATAGAAACAGCAGTATGAATTCTGAAGTGTACAGGGCTGTACCATTTGCTCAGATTCAGACAAATGCTACAAAATAGATAGGACAATACTTCACAGTACAGATGGACAATGAGCCAAAACATATTGTAAAGATGCTTTTCCATGCAAAGTAGTGGAATATTCTTCAAAGGCTGAATCAATCAACTGACCCCAACCCAACTGGACATACATTTCACTTGCTGAAGTCAAAACTGATGGCAGAAAGTACAACGAACCAGTAACACCTGAAGTCAGCTGCAGTAAAGGACTCGCAAAACATCACTATGGTGGAAACCTAGCACTTGCAGATGGTCTTAGGTTCCAGACATCAGGCAATAATTGAATATAAAGTTTTGTTCTTCTTATGTTGGCACTTGGAGTATTCCAGGTTACTCATTTCAGACCTGGAATCACTCCCAGGTGTGGTGAAAATCCAGTATAGGGCTCTATAGCTCCCACTGGTGGCCCCCATGGAACCCAACAGGGCTGTACCAAACTCCAGCTCCCAGTGTGCCCTGTGGGAATCTGTCATGCCATAACCACCCATTACTTTTGCACTCTTCCGTCTCAGGGAAGGCAGTGCCATGCGGGTGCTCTCTCCTCAGTCCTTCCATCCAGCTGGCATCCCAGCTGGGTAATGGTCGTGGTTGTCCGGCACACTGCTTAATAGTTAATGAAATAATGAAAGACCTGTTCAAATCTGACAGCTTCTCAGTCAATTGTGCAAATACTTTTGAGCCCCTGAAAATGGGGAGACTACATAAAAAAATGGTTGTCATTCCTAAACAGCTCAAACAATATTTTTGTTAAACTTTGTTAAAATTTCTTTACTTCAAATCAATTGTGGTGGCATAGGGAACCATATTTATGAAAATTGTATCACTGTCCAGATACTTATGGGCCTAAATGTATTTGTTAAGCACTCGATATCAAGACTGTTATACATAATGCTACTGCTGTTGACTTGAAGCCATCTCTCTGCTTGGTAATGGAAAATGATCACAACAGGTAACTGTCAACGACTTTAATTTGATGATTCACGTAACAGCAAAAACACAAATAGACTGGCCCCTCCCCATCGGTCCTTCGATTGCGGGCACAAAGCACAGTGGGTGATGTGAGTATAGGAAAGAGCAGCTGTGGAACAGTTTAATAACTTTTTACATAACAAATCATGGTGTCACAGTGTTTTAAATGTCAGATATTTCTACAGTATAAAGATGCCTAGAAGATTGCAGGGTGTTAAAAAAGTAATCTTTACAGTCTTTGTTTCCTTTGTGTCATTTGTGGAAATACTAATTTTCTTACAAATTTATACTTTTGAATTGCAAACTATTTTCTTTTTTGCTTCTTTTCCTTCGCATTCCAAAGATGTTCATGTAAGGATTATGACGGTAGTATGACTAAGTGTGTACTGTTATGGACTACAGTAAAATGTACTAAAGGATGGTTAGATATTGTATCACACTGCATGGCTTCTGATAAAGCTTTCAAGTAAAATGCTTATTAATAATAGTGATAACATTATTTTGTGGTCCTGAATAGGATTAAGTGGGTTCAAGATTGTGACGATATTACTTTGTTATATTATGTAGTGAACCCTGCTGAATTCTCTTCGCCTTGAGTTGTCAAAATTAGAGAAATTGTTTCTGAACTTTGCCAAACTCATTGAAATGCATTGAAGTCAATAAACATGAACTAATTTTGAGTGGATTATAATGATGCAATGGTCTTTTAGGTGTCCCTGAAGGCTAGGGAATGGCCTGCCAACTGTCCTGGACTGAATATTGTTTCCAAATATGTGATCTGAATTGTGAGGCAGCAGTGCTGCTCTGAGCCACAGCGTCCAAAACAAGAAAAGATGCAGATGAGGCAAATACCACAAACTAAATACAACAAATATCCACAAACTAGAAATCAATCAATCAATCAATCAATCAGTAAAATGTATTTATAAAGCACATTTAAAAACAATAGAAGTTCTACCAAAGTGTTGTAAAAAGAATCTTGTAAGGCTACTATAATACAGCCAATTTTATAAAACAGTTAGTTAAAACTATCTACTATCTAGCAGCAGATTGTTCCAAAGTCTTGGAGAAACAATTGAAAAAGCCCTGTTGCCCTTAAACTTTAGCCGTGATCTAGGAACTGCAAAGAGTAATTGAGCAGATGACCTCAAAAATCTTGTTCACTAGAGAGGATGCAGGAGACTGCAGATATATTTAGGGCTGATGCCATGCAAGGCCTTAAAAACAATCATTAAAACTTTGAAGTCAATCCGAAATCTCACTGGTGGCCAATGGAGGGAGGCCAGTATAGGTGAGACATGCTCTCATTTATTAGTGCTGGCCAGAAATCTAGCTGCTGCATTCTGTACCAACTGAAGGTGCAACAGGGCAGATTTGGGCAATCCCACATATAAGGAATAGCAACAATCAAGCTGAGATGTAATAAAAGCATGAAGCACTGTTGCCAAATCCTTCTATGAAAGGAAGGGGTTTTAACTTTGAAATTTGTCTTTTACTGCTGTGGAGATTGTTTGCCAAAGCTTAAAGATGAATCAAAGATGATACCCAAGTTCCTGACATCATTATGAATTTTTGCCATCAACAAGCCTATATGAGTGCCAATTTCATTAGCAGAAAAAGTAAGGCCAAAGATTATGACCTCATTTTTATTTTATTTAGTTGGAGGAAATTTTGCACCCTCCACAGTTTAATATCATTAATATACTCCATGAACTTCTTTACAGATAAAACTATGTCAGGGCTAACTTTAATATAAAGCCTGAGTATCATCAGAATAACAGTGGTAATCAATGCCATGTTTTTGGAATAAGGACCCCAGAGGGAGCAAGTATAAGGTGTGACAGATAGAGGGTGCTGTCGTCCTCTTGAATGAACTATAACTTGCACAAAGCACCCTCCACTCCACAATACTCATAAATTACCAATAATCACTACAATACTCAATAATCAATCCTCCACACTCCCAGACGTGTTGCCACCCTTCCATCCAGCTCAGCTCGACGTCTGGGATTTCCCATAGTCCTTTTATAGTCCTTGACCCGGAAGCATTTCTCTCTTTTGTCCATGTGATCATGAACACTTCCGGGTCGGATAAAAACTCCTTTCTTCAACCCGGAAGCACGCCGTTTCTTCTTGTCATATGATCATGACGCACTTCTGGGTTATAGGGCACGTAAGAGTCCGACAGCCCCCTTACAGCGACTCCTGGTGGTCCCCAAGGTACCCAGCAGGGCTGTGCATAAAAACTACAAATTCCATGAGGTCCTGCTGGAACTCGGGGAACATCCATGTTGTCGTGAGAGCTCCACCTGGCGGCCTGGGGGTGAGGACCGGAATATTTAGCCAGCCACCCACCACAGTACCCTCCCTTTAGCGAAGCCAACTGGGGCGGAGCGTCCAGTCCCCCAAGGGACATCCTCCTCCAGGTGGACACGGCCGTTGGGCCTTGGCTGTGTTGTCTAGATCCCCCAGAGAACCTAGGGGGAACAGTGTATCGGTTATTCCTCCGCTCCCCTGCCCTCTGAGGAGAACTTCGTCAAACGTGGCCCGGTCGATGACAGTTGTAACAGAGCCGTCGTCCTCCCGGCTGTCTTTCTCCACTAGACCGGAAACACCTCGGGAACTCTGTCAGTTCTGTCTCCGCAACTTTTCTCCGCCGAGGGAGGTTCCATAGCCACCTCTGTGTTTTCTACGCCCTTTTCTACTTTATCAGGAGACTCCCGTTTTTCTTTTGGGATCTCCTTTTTACTCTGGGGCTTGTCCACAGTTTGGGTCTCTCTATTAGTAAAAGAGAGCCCCTTTCCTGTCTGCACCCCTTTAGATTCTTTCTTAGAAGGAGGCGGCGTCTTCAGCACCGTATCGCTCCAGGAGGCAGCACTTTTCAGCTGCCCCGGTTTGATCGGCGCTTCCCCCGCCCCTTCTATTACCAGCGTTACATCGCTCATAACACAGGTCGGGGTCTTGAGGTCCGACACGTTCCAGGAGGCCGCGTCATACGCTTGCCCCGGCTCGTTCCTTCCCCCGACCACTCGGTTATCATTCCACAATCCCTTGTTGGGTTCGCAGTGACTCGGCACCCGCTACTTATTAATTGCGGGCCCGAATTGCACTGCATCCCCTTATAATATACGGTACGGCTTGGGCTTACCTGTACTGACGAATCAACCAAGACTGGGGCTTCTCTGCCTAATCGCTGCAGGTATTCATCCACCTTCTTTATTGGCGCTTCGGCCGTCGCTCCCAGGTCTCTGACTATCTTCGTTATAGCCTGTAACATCTGCAAAATACCTCGCACGGGCTCGATTAATTTCTCGAGTTCCCGCACGTCTACAAAGTTATTTAATTCGGCCGGCGGCAGGCTTACTTCCTTCTTCATCTTACCTGCCGGCCGGGAGCCAATGAGCACGTCCGCTATCGGCACGTGCTCTGACGGGTTTCGCGGAGGCTTCTGGGAATTGGAGTTCTCATTCTCTGAGGACCAGGCCGCCATCTTTGGCTGACTGCAATCTGCCTGTATTATTTTGTCGGCGGATCGATCAGCCATTTCCCGGCTCTCTTTACCTTTTCGTGGGGTGAGCGGTGCTTCGCTCGCCTCTCCCTTCCTCTTTGGGAAGTCCAAGTCCGTCGCGAAGTTGCAAACAGCAGGACGCGGACCTTCTCCTTCCCAAATTGCATCAGGGTTGATCACATGTCCCTCGCAGACAGCTGACATGCGGAAGGCCCTTCTCGGGCTTGTCAGCTCAGCTAGGAGTGTGCCACCTTTACCGGGAATTTCATCTGTCTCCCGCAGAATCTCTCGATGGTCTTCACCAAGGTACATGCACGGGACAAAATGAGTTATTTTAAAAGGGTTTTCTTTTAACTCCCCGGCACATACCTCGTGATGGTTGTTAGTCTCTAGAGGCTCCTTTTGCCCCATGTGGCTGCTCCTCAGCTCATCCCGAGTGTCGAGCATGACAAAGTCAGATCTTCCGCTGGCGCTGTCTCTCTGTTTGCTCCTCTTCTTCCCCATAACGGACTTGGCGAAGACGGGTTCTAGTGCTGTTGCTGCATGTCCGGACGTTGTCCTCTTGGGGTTTTCTGCCCACAGAAAATTTATAAACAGGTCCTCTGCAAAAGGCGCTAAAGTATCCTGCCGACTACGCCACTGTGACAGATAGAGGGAGCTGTCGTCCTCTTGAACCCTCTGACTTGACTCCAGACACCAGGTAAAAGTCCAAATATTATCTATATTCGAACTATAACTTGCACAAAGCACCCTCCACTCCACAATACTCATAAATTACCAATAATCACTACAATACTCAATAATCAATCCTCCACATTCCCAGACGCTTTGCCACCCTTCCACCCAGCTCAGCTCGACATCTGGGATTTCCCATAGTCCTTTTATAGTCCTTGACCTGGAAGCGTTTCTCTCTTCTGTCCATGTGATCATGAACACTTCCGGGTCGGATAAAAACTCCTTTCTTCAACCCGGAAGCACATTGTTTCTTCTTGTCATATGATCATGACGCACTTCCGGGTTATAGGGCACGTAAGAGTCCAACAGCCCCCTTACAGTGACTCCTGGTGGTCCCCAAGGTACCCAGCAGGGCTGTGCATAAAAACTACAAAGTCCATGAGGCCCTGCTGGAACTCGGGGAACGTCCATGTTGTCATGAGAGCTCCACCTGGCGGCCTGGGGGTGAGGACCGGAATATTTAGCCGGCCACCCACCACAAAGGCAAATAATAAAGGGGCCAGAATAGAGCCTTCTGGTACACACTGAGTGAGCGGAGCTGTCTGTGAGAAGTTATTACCTATGTTCATTGACATAGATCTACTATTCAAGAAGGAAACCATTTCACTGCACATCCTTGAATGCCAACTTCACTCTTAAGCCATTTTAATAGAATCCCATGGTCCACCGCATCAAAAGCTGCACTAATGTCCCACAACACTAAAACAGCACTAAAAGATCCCAAGTCCAAGGTTAGTAGAATATCATTTGTCACCTTCAACAGAAGATTCTGTACTGTTACATTTTTTTAAAGCCAGATTGGAACACATCACATAAATTATTTTCCAGCAAATATGAAAGTAATAGATAGATAGATAGATAGATAGATAGATAGATAGATAGATAGATAGATAGATAGATAGATAGATAGATAGATAGATAGATAGATAGATAGATAGATAGATAGATAGATAGATAGATACTTTATTAATCCCAATGGGAAATTCACAAATTATACATAAACCACCTTTTCCATTATTTTGGACTGGAAAGGGAGCTTAGAGATTGGTCTGTAATTTGAGAGCACTGTAGAGTCCAGAGTAGGCTTCTTCAGTAGTGGCTGAACAATTGCATGCTTGAAATTTTGAGGCATCTCCCCCATTTTTAAATAGTTGTTAATTATGACTAAAACAAGTGGACTGATGACTCTAAAAGAGTCTTCAAACAGACGAGCAGGTAAAATATCAAGAGGATAACTAGAAGGTTTCAATTGCATAACTATATCGGCTAGCTAGGCCTTGAGGCAGCATCTGCAATTAAGTATGATAGATAATTTAATTTTGTTCATATACAGCTTCAAGCAAGTTTTCAGAATTTTGTATGAGATCTGGAGTTTATCCTTTTTCCAACTGCATTCAGCCTGCCTGCATTCCTGCCTGAAACCACGAGTGGTGTCATTTAGCCAAGGCTGAACTCTGGCCTCAACCCTGGCTCTCCTTAACTTTAAGGGTGGAAACAGGTCAAATGTTTGCTTACATGTAGACTCTAGGAGCCTAACCAGGCTTTGAGCACTGGAGCACACAGAGAGGGCTTCTCCCACCATGGATGAGTAAAGGTTAGAAAAGGTATCACAAAACTGCAAGGGACATTCCACAATTATTGGATGTAAGTGACGCTGGGGTTGTGTAAAATTCTTGGATGGACATAGGTGATCAAATTTAAAAATGACAGCATGGTTGTCTGAAATACAGGCATCAAAAACCTCCACATTTTTTTACAGGTATGCCAAGAGTAAGGACTAAGTCCAACACATAACCTATATGATGAATGGAACTTGAAACCTTCTGGGCTTAGTTAAATGAGTCCACCACACCTAAAAAAAGTCTCTAATCAGGAAAAATCTTATTATATCTAGGTGGTCTGTAAACAAGTACACACACAGCACAGGATTGGTAAACTCGATTTTAAATAGATGAGCTTACAAACTGTCTAAAGGCATAGATCTACATTTAAACCGTGGCTAGCCCAACACCTTGATCAGTGCTTCTACATGAATTAAAAAAGTTACAGTCAGAAGGTAAGAGATCATGGAGAGATGCTGACTCACCAGCAAATAACCAAGTCTCTGACTTACATAAAAAAAGTTTCAAGATGTAAAAACATCATTCAGTATAAGTGATTTACTAGCCACAGACTGAATGCTCATTAAGGCCATATTCACAGAGCCTTTAGATGATATTGGCCAATTTGTTTAGTTAGATTTAATCCCACGCAAAAGTTTCACTGACATAGATTTCCAAAGTTTACCCCTCCACCCCATTAATTTAAACCAGATTGAAAGAATCCTGGTACAGAGCAGATGGTTGGAATAAAACTAAAAGTCAGGAAAGTGAAGTGCAAACTCCAGTACAGCATCTGACAAGATCTGTGGTAGATGATAAGAGGGCATCGTAAGATTTTTATAGAAGCACAATAATACAATCCAGCTCCTTTGCAAGGCCTAGAGTTCAGAATCAGCAGCTCAGCAGGACATTAAGTAAAAATCATTGACAGCTGAAGAAGGTAGCAATTTACTCACGGATATGACAGGATCGTCTGAAGAAACCAGCACTTGCAAGGGATCATGCTAACCATTGAGGCAGATAGCAACAACTTAATGAAGGCAGCAAAGACATTTGGGTGGCAGCAGAATGATTGCAGACCGAAACTCCAGCGTTTGTGGGTCTCCACACAATTCAGGAAAGTCCAAAACACAGAAAAAACTTGCACAAAAGAAGAGGAGAAAGTTTCCGATGAGCAGCAGCAGACAAACACGACAGCATTCACTCAGACAGTAAATGGAATAAAATATATATCATTGCACTAGCAGGTTTCCAGCCTTGGGCATACACTGGCCTTTTCACGAAGTGGCATCTTGGGACTGGCTTGTTCCATCATTTGAAGTACAGTGATCCCTCGCTATATCGCGCTTCGCCTTTCGCGGCTTCACTCTATTGTGGATTTTATATGTAAGCATATTTAAATATATATCATGGATTTTTTGCTGGTTCGTGGATTTCTGAGGACAATGGGTCTTTTAATTTCTGGTACATGCTTCCTCAGTTGGTTTGCCCAGTTGATTTCATACAAGGGACGCTATTGGCAGATGGCTGAGAAGCTACCCAACGTACTTTTCTGATCCTGACGTAGGGGGTGTGAGCAGGGGGCTGTTCGCACACCTAGACGATATGGACGCTCGTCTAAAAATGCTGAAAGATTATCTTCACGTAGCTGCTTCCTGAAGCGACATGCTGCACGGTGCTTCGCATACTTAAAAGCTCGAATGGCACGTATTGATTTTTGACTGTTTGTTTTTCTCTGGCTCTCTCTCTCTCTCTCTCTCTTCCTGCTCCTGACGGAGGGGGTGTGAGCTGCCGCCTTCAACAGCTTTGTACCGGCGGTGCTTCGCATACTTAAAAGCCAAACAGCCCTATTGATTTGTTTGCTTTCCTCTGTCTTTCTGACAGACTCTGCTCCTGACGCGCACTCCTTTGAAGAGGAAGATATGTTTGCATTCTTTTAATTGTGAGACGGAACTGTCATCTTTGTCTTGTCATGGAGCACAGTTTAAACTTTTGAAAAAGAGACAAATGTTTGTTTGCAGTGTTTGAATAACGTTCCTGTCTCTCTACAACCTCCTGTGTTTCTGCGCAAATCTGTGACCCAAGCATGACAATATAAAAATAACCATATAAACATATGGTTTCTACTTCGCGGATTTTCTTATTTCGCGGGTGGCTCTGGAACGCAACCCCCGCGATGGAGGAGGGATTACTGTAGTGGCTTTAGGCACAGAGGGAATGTCTTATTTGTTTCCCATGTATATATGCAGATGCTTCACACTTTCTTCTTCCATTAAGAAGACAGAAGCACCTTGTAAATAAGAATAAATCTTTTTTATTTTTATTATGATTCTTTTTATTATGCCACAACATGTCCTGTGTTGAGGGTAGGGGGAGAGGGAGGCATCCATTAAGGCTTGTTTTGGAATTGTTGCTAGGAACATTGATCATTTGCTTGCATAATTAGCCATGCAGTGCTAAGCTGTCAATGCACAAGTATCAGTACCAGCAACACCTGTACTGCTGTAAGTGTCTTTTCTTTTTTGTGATGGAAGTCTGATAGTGTTTCTCAACTTTTGTAGCTGTTGGACCCATATTTTACCTTTTTAAGATTGCTGATGACCCACATGCAGCAATTGAAAAACCTGAGGGCTTAAAACAACTATGGTTAGAGATGGGGAAAAATATCACATAGCATGGTCAACTGCTTTGATAGACAGGGTTGTGTGTGCTTGGGGGGTCTTTAGTTTCAACGTATCTCAGTAGATGAAACGGTATTTTTTTTCCTTTGTGTACTTGCAAACTCAGCATGAAATTGTATCCTCTTTTGCTTTCTTTGGAATGGCATGATTCACTTAAGTGAGGGATTAGAAAACTAAGATTATATATTTGTACTTTATGTTTTTGCATTTCAAATAATATATATAATTTAGAATTTTGTAACAGATGTGGTCTAAAGACCTTATGAGCTCAAATGAGATTTGGGATGTTTAAACATAAATTTAAAAGACAATGAGGAGTATCCATCTGAAAGTTTTAGATTAAATAAAGCAATACTCCAGTCACTCATCCTGGTTATTGTTTTATACACTTGTCTGTGTAGTAATTTTCTCTTTGTTTCTTTTTCCACAGACCCTATTATTGTTCCCAGTGCTCCGATAACGGTACTGGCAGGTGAAAATGTCATTTTGCCATGTCACCTCTCAGATGAAGTCAGTGTTTTTGAGATGGAAATCAGATGGTACAGAGTCAGAAATAAGAAAGCCTCTGTTGTACTGAGCTATGCAAACAAAAAAGTCATACAGGAGATGGAAAGTGAAGAATACAGTGGTCGAGTTAATTTTTTTATCCAAGAGACTGAAAAAAGCACTATATCTTTTCAATTGAGGGATGTTAAGTTTTCTGATGAAGGAGAATATAAATGCTGTCTTATTTCAGATCATCTTCATTGTAACAATGTAGAGCTGCTGGTTCCAGGTAATATGATTGGAGACTTCCTTTAATTTTAAGATATTTAAAGGCTGGTTGTGCTTTCAGTGGCTGACCATTCATTACTCAGCTGTTCAACAGCCAGGGCTCATTTAGTACTGACGTGTTGACAGAGGCTTCCATTTATTAATTGTGATTAAAATGGGCATGTTATATGTAAAAAGATGAGCATTCCAGTTTACGCAAATGAAATGAATTGTTTGGCTCCATTGAATTAGAACTATTCAGAACTATCACTCACCATATTCTGTATATCATTACATGTTTTGATTACCTTAATAGAGACCACCATCCACCAATTCTGCAACTCATGCATCCACAAAGAGACAGCCAATTGAAAATTAGCATTTTTAGAATCAATCTAATATACTTGAAGCTGCGCAGAAGAGAGCAATATGCATCCTAGGACTTGAGGACATGTCATACTTTGATAGACTCGGACAATTAAATCTGTTCAGTCTTGAACAGGGAAGACAATGTGGGGACCTAATCTTAATATTTGAAATCCTCAACGGTATTGATAAAGTAGATCCAGCAACATACTTTTGGCTTAAGGGTGAATCACATACTCAAGAACATCAGTGGAAATGAAGGGGAAGTGCATTTAAAACTGCAGCCGGGAAGCACGTCTTTACGTAAAGAGTTATGGGACTCCCTGTGCAGTTTGATCATTGAGCAACAGTATAAAAAATCTATTTGCTTACTGATTCAATACATATTATGGTTGATTGATTCTTGATTCTTTTTCATTTAAGGCTGGCAGTGTACTGTATGTTTTGAAGATCAATACAGTATTACAATTGTTAAATTAGATTTATTTTCAGATAGGTTTACCCTCCAAAAGTGATCATAAAAATAGAAAAAAGTTAATATGATATACAGTAATTTGTTCATGCATGATGAGTTTATTTTTTCTAATTTTACTCTAATTTAAATAATACATTATGAGAAGGGGAAGGAGTTAGCTTGAAAAGAGCACAATTACTATAACCAATTGTCCTTTAAGGGTGTAACTATAAATAAGGCTCTTAATATTTTAGGCTTTAATTCAATCATCAATTTTCTAGCTTATGGAAATCCATTCCTGACAAGTCTGTCAAGGGAAATTTTGCCTTGAGTACAACTTTGATTGTCTAAGTAAATGGAAGTTTGTGAGTGTACAGTGTACAGTTTTGAGCTCAGTCAGACCAAATTCACTTTCATAAGCTATAAAGGAAACTTTACAGAATAAAAAATACTTCTACTAAAATTCACACTATATTGTACTTTCTATCAGTCCTATGTCAACTAATACTATTCACTGCTATTTCTTACAACTTCTGAAGTAATTTATTAGGAACATTATTAATTCTTTATAATAGTATATGAGAGTCCAGTGTGCAATGATGGTCATGTTGCAGCATATATTGGTCTGATGTTAAACTGGGAGATCTCAGACTC
The DNA here is from genome assembly GCF_900747795.2 of Erpetoichthys calabaricus. Taxonomy (NCBI): domain Eukaryota; kingdom Metazoa; phylum Chordata; class Cladistia; order Polypteriformes; family Polypteridae; genus Erpetoichthys; species Erpetoichthys calabaricus. The sequence continues at coordinate 41,182,908 of NC_041395.2, forward strand.
CCATAATCATACTCTTAATAGGGGGATTTTAAGCTGAAGATATGTGAGGGAGAAAAAGTGGAGGGATGGGCATGCAGCCTCATCAGGTGAAGAAAGTTTATACTGTATATAAGTTGTACCTGCAGTGAAAGCTAGGTTGAATGAATTTTGTTCAGTTGCACACATCCTTAACAGAGTGTAACACCTATGTAATGCTGTTATAGAAAATTAAAAGATTTTGAATGATCTGCCTGTTTCTGTTTGAGATATATAAACATGTGATAGGTGTGCTGTGACAGAACTGAAGATGTGAAATGCAAAATGGCAATTTACAAGAAATAATTGCAATATTTTCACTAATGAATGTACTGGATTGCTCATCTGAACTCCTCTTTGCCCTTGAAAGTATTCAATATTATTCACATAACCACTTAGTATGGATAAGCCCATGTCCAAACTAGAACTACCATGAAGCTCATAAAGCCTTCCTTTATTTCACAGAAGCATAATTGTCACAGAAGACTTAACTGTCTCATCTTGAAGGTTTGCTTAGATTTCTGAATTAACCCTATTTGTCAACCTTTCCATAAACTGTCAACACTTTAGAAGTAGAGCTGATATCTAAGTAATCCATCTCTGGTTCCCTCTGAAACAAGGAAGCATCAATACATAGCATTCTTACATTATTTTTCATTTTGTCTAAATGTTTTCTTTCTCTTTCTCACAGTGGGTCTGAATATAACTGGAAATATTAATGCCATCTTATGTACAAGTATTATACTCCCTTGCTATCTTGACCCTAAGGTGAGTGCTGAAGATTTGGAGCTGAGATGGCAAAAAGATGGACTTGCTACTTCAGTGCTTCTTTATAAGAACAAAAAAGTGGTGACAGAGGAGCAACATGAGGACTACAGAGAAAGAGTCCATCTGTATACAGATTTAAGAAAAGGAGATTTGAGTCTGGTAATTGAAGATGTCAGAATTACAGATGAAGGCAAATACACCTGCTCTGTAAAGGCAGTTACTCAAGAAAATGAAGGCAGTTTATACGTTAGTGTTAGTGGTAAGTGTACAACAATGTTATCACTTTTTGTGGAAGGAGGAACTTTTAATTTCTTTCATCTCAATTTGGGTTTCTTAAAGAATGTTTACATTTTTTATTTTCTTTTTTCAGCAATTGCATGTGCTGAATTTAGCTGGATGAGTTCTTCTTCAAAAATTGGTTGGTTTAATAACTGTCCAGTAATCCTTTATTTCATTGAATGATTTTTTAAATTTCCTTATTCCTTAGACCAGGCATTGTTACATTAATAAATGCTCGCTTGATTTCTGGTTGAGTTCAAGTTCAAGTTTTTCTATGCACTTGGGTGAGTTCTGATCCTCTTTAGCCCCCCACCCACCTTACTTGTGGGGTAACAGATGGGTTCCATCCTTGGACCAGTTCTCTTTTTGATATACATGTTACCTTTAGGCTTCTTTTTAACAAGTATGGCTTCTCCTTTCACTGCTATTCTGATGACACACAAATCTATTTTCCACTAAAATCAAAGTTGAGTGAGACAAAACAGTCCCTCCATGTGTGTTTGAATGATATTAAAACCTGGATGACAAGCTAAGTGATAATAAAACTGAGACTGTGATGTTTAAAAGCTCTGAAACTTTGAGCATCCTTAATGTTGCTCTGGACCCCTTGCCATATATCTCAAAGCTTCAGTTAGAAACGATTTTTGACAACTCATTCAAACTCGACAAACAGATAAATTCCTAGGTTAAATGAAGCTTTTTCCAGCTGAGACTTTTTGCTAAGGTACAGGCTTTTCTTTATTTTAGTGATCTTGAAAAGGGCATCCATGCTTTTATAACATCTCGTTTGGACAATTCTTTGAATGTAGGAGTTGATCAGGCCTTATTACAACACCTGCAACTAGTCGCTTATTGAGTGGCTCTCTTAAGTGTGACCATATTTCACCAATACTGACCTTGCTTCATTGGCTCCTGGTTTGTTTCAGAATTGATTTTAAAATTCTATTCCTTGTTTTTAAATGTTTTAATGGAACAGCCCCATTTTACCTCTTGAAATGTCTTCACTTGTATGTGCCAACAAGAGCATTGCGGTCTACTAGGCTGATGTTTATAGTTATGCCGAGGTTGAGGTTGAAGCAAACATGGGATCCAGCTTTTGTGGTGGCTGCTCATTTTCTCTGGAATCGCTTGCCTTATTAAATTAGGTCTGCCCCAACACTGGTCATTTTTAAATCATCATTAAAGTCTTATTTCTTCTTGTTGGCATTTGACCACTTCTATAGGTTGACATTATGTTTGTACATGTTGGCTAATGTACATTCGTGATTCAAAATACCATATGTATGCATGGGATTGGGTGTTTTGAGTTTATCTTTTATATAATGATTGATTAGGCTTGTAGTTTTGTGATGTGATCATATATATTTTAACTACTTCTTTTACCTTTTCTTGTATGGCACTTTGGTTCAGTTTTGGCTGTTGTAGTTTGCCTTGCCTTGCTTTGCCTTATAATACATTATTTTAATGCATAACACTAAGAGGTACAGATCTGAGACGATGGATTTCAAAGATGAGTTGGTTTGCAACATTTATTACAAAAAAGTAATATATAAAATATAGAAGTAGAATTGTAGGCTGTAACAGAACAGTGAGGGACATGTTATGTTCACAGTATGTTACATTTTCTTATAAAACACAGTTATTTTTATTTTTCCTCTCATGTTATCTAAAAACAGATGCATATCTTCCAAACGTGAAAAAAGAAGTAAAGGTTGTAAGGGCATATTCCCTCTCCTCTTCTTTGGGAAATTCAAATAAAAATTTTTGAAGGGCCCCTCCTGTGTCATATTTCTCCATTGACAGTAACGAAGGATCTAATTCTTGCCCCCTGAATGCAGATTTATTTTCAGCACACTACTTCTCCGACTCCTTAAAATGCGGAAGAATTCTGTGTTGCCTTAATATTTTTTAAGAAAAAAAAAAGAAAAATATGGCCATCATAAAGCTTATAGCCGTTCCCTCCACATTTACATGGAAATGTAAAAAAAGGAAAGAGAACATGCTTTTAGTCTTTCAGTCTTAGATTCCTATTACTTAGTGATTAACAGTATGCAACTGAGTCTTTTCATACATTTTATCCATAATACAATAAGCATTTTAAGCCAATATCAACAAAATGTAATTTACTTTCTTATGGAAGTTTATAAAATGATTTGTCTGTACCTGTTCATTAATGACCTGTGCTAGATGTTGGAAAAGGGAGGCTGATGCTTCTTCTAAAAGAAAACATTTGAAACCTGCATGAACTCAGTGCTATGGAACAGAATAGCAAGACATTTTTTTCACTTCAGATGCAGTGCAGGTTTTTCCCCACCTTCTGTCTTTTCATTAATGGCTCAATAGAGTCTAAACCTGAAAATAGAAAAAAATAATATTTACTAAGGAAATGTTAAAAAATGAACCAAAACAACATGCACCAAAATGACACTGTCTAGGCTGTGCACCATTTCTGTAACTTCAAATTTTTGTTGGAATTCTTGACTATCATTTACAAGGGCTTTTCCTTGCTCAGTCCAATGTGAGTATTTCCTTCAAAGATTTCAAAAAGAAGGATTACGTTTATAATGGTAAACATTTTGATTATTTGTCTTTGATTTACAACATGGCTAAGTATATTTGCCACATTACTGTACAAATGACCGAAAGTTATTAAAGGAAATTTAAACTTCATTTACCCCTTGGGGTGGGATTTCTCAAGCAACATTATACACCACAACTTCCTCGAAGCTGGCATGTCATTCTAAAGAGGATCAAGCATACTTGATAAAAGGAGTTTAATGTTGCAAAAATATTTATGCAAACTATTACAAACATGTATTTAAAATGTGTGGATTTTGAAAGGTAGGTGTTTCAGGTACATCAAAATCACTTAGGAACATTGGGCTAAAAATAAAAAAATAATTAAAATAAACATAACTCAACACAAATACCCAACACAAATTGTAGAAGGTGCCAAAAACGGGAACACACAACCAGATATAATCCTGACTCCACAATTGCTACAATGAAAGAAGAGAGGACTAAAGTTAAGACATACCTTGAAAAAATTGAAGGGGGCCTGAAGGATTCTGTGGTCTCCCAGCTTTTTGTAAAGAAGGCATTTGTGCTCATTTTGATGTTGAGTCAATGTTGGTTTTATATTCCTTGCATATATGGAGAAATGTGGCTGTGGAAATACAAGACAAAATAATATGTAATACGAATCTGGCAGAAAGTGCTATCATGCTTATATAAATATACAGGTAACTTAACTCTCTAACTGTAGAAAAATCAACTTAAATTAGATATCTAACAAATGTTAATAATGACAATAAACATTAAAATCTTAAGAATCTTTTATATTGTACACTAACATTGCAAATATACAATAACATCACATAAATAAGTTAATAAGTTAATAGAGTTGAAATGATAAGACATACCTATTTAAAAGAAATAATACAAAAAGAGAAAAAGAATTCATTAAAATGATATGTTTAAAAATAAGATATCCAGCCAATGTCAGTAATGACTATAAACACAAAACACTTGGATTCATAGTATACGCTATATAAGTATATCATACATCTCATTAGTTTTGTTTAATGACTCTAAAGTTTCTTTAAGTACAGAGCTTTTTATTCTGTGAGTCCATACATAATTCTCTTGTGCCATTGTTCCGACTAGGAAAATGTTTTCAGCTCCTTTTCTTTTTCAAATTGGAAAAAAAATGTACAACTTCTCCATCTGTTTCTATAGACTGTGGAATACCTTTGGGCGGGCGGGGGCTGTGGAAGGCCAAATCTTCAACCTGCAGCTGAACACTTCTTAGAGGAAAACACACTCATGCATACCTGCACCTGCTTGGGACCTGCACTTTCTCAAGGCATGATTATTTCTTTCAAATTGGCCACTAATGGGGGCATTTGAAGCTGAAGATATGTGAGGGGGAAAAAGTGGAGGGATGTGCTTGCAGAATCACCAGGCGGAAAAACCTTCTATTATAACTAGTACCTCAACTGACTGCTAAGTTGAGTTATTTTAGTTTTCTTCAATTCCAAACATTCTTTAAAGAGTGCAACTGCTATGCAATACTGTCATAGAAAATGAAAAGATGTTGAATGGCCTGTCTGTTTCTGTTCGAGATATATGAACATGTGATAGGAGTCCCGAAAGATGTGAAATGCAAAATGTGTATGTTCAGGAAATAATTGCAATAGTTTCACTAAAGCATGTACTAGATTGCTCATTTGAACTTCTGTTTAGTTTTAAAAGTTGTTCAGTATTATTCACATAACCACTTGGTATGGATAAGCCCATGCCCAAACTAAAATTAAAACAAAGCTCTGTCCATTTTTGCAGCAAAATCTGACAAAGAAAGGCCTTTCCATTATTTCATAGCAGCATATTTCCCACAGAAGAGTTAACTGTTTTTTTCTCTTTTTCACAGTTGGTCTGAAAATACCTGAAAACATTAATGCCAACTTGGGTACAAGTATTATACTCCCTTGCTATCTTGACCCTAAGGTGAATGCTGAAGATTTGGAGCTGAGATGGCAAAAAGATGGACTTGCTACTTCAGTGCTTCTTTATAAGAACAAAAAAGTGGTGACAGAGGAGCAACATGAGGACTACAGAGAAAGAGTCCATCTGTATACAGATTTAAGAAAAGGAGATTTGAGTCTGGTAATTGAAGATGTCAGAATTACAGATGAAGGCAAATACACCTGCTCTGTAAAGGCAGTTACTCAAGAAAATGAAGGAAGTTTATACCTTAGTGTCAGTGGTAAGTATGCAACAATATTATCACTTTTTGTGGAAGGAGACACATTTGATTTCTTTCATGTTAATCAGGGTTTCTTTTTTTCAGTCATTGCATGTGCTGAATTTACCTGGATGAGTTCATCTTGATAGATTGGTTGATTTTTACAATCAGTAACAATTTTGGTTCAGTAGTCCTTTATATCATGGAATGATTTACTTGAAATTCCTCAAAAAGTACTGTGTAATCTCTCACAGAACTTTGGACATCAAAAGTCCATCTGGAAACGCAATTAGATTTGGCATTTTGTTAAAATTCATCTGTATTGTAAGGACAAATCCAAATCAAGTTTCTTATTTCTTTGTTTAGCTGGGTCCGTCAGCCTACTGTCTGTCTTTGTTGTACTTTATGAAATTTGTAATCAAAGCAGGGGTTTAATTCTTCTAACAAATGACCTAACTGTTCACATATTTGTTTTCCTATTAGAAACAAAAAACATCTAATTAGTACCTTGTCTAGAGTTTATGAATATAAATTATTTATTTACTTTCTGTTAACATGGCTGGGTGCCTTACACTTTAAATTTGTTCTGGTGGATGAGAGGGTCTCCTTAATGCAACTTAGAATTGCAGAGGAGAAAACTTTGAACCAACCACTACTCAGAGTATTCAGATTTTTTAGAGATACTGGATTTATTGCTCAAAAGTATACCATCTGCTGACTCTGTAGTCCTTCTGGGAGAACTCAGTACTGACACGTGACAACAGAAGGAGCATGATTGAGAGGGATAGCCTGTCTGACCTGAATAAGAGGTTTTGAATTGTTTTTTGGATGTCTGTGCTAGTCATGAATTACCTTTAATTAATAGATAGATAGATAGATAGATAGATAGATAGATAGATAGATAGATAGATAGATAGATAGATAGATAGATAGATAGATAGATAGATAGATAGATAGATAGATAGATAGATAGATAGATAGATAGATACACATACTCCAGCAGCAGCATACTGATAAAGAAAATATTAAATTAAAGAGTGATAACAATGCAGATATGCAGACAGACAATAACTTTGAATAATGTTAACATTTGCCCCCCCAGGTGGAATTGAAGAGTCGCATAGTGTGGGGGAGGAACGATCTCCTCAGTCTGTCAGTGGAGCAGGAAAGTGACAGCACTCTGTCGCTGAAGCTGCTCCTCTGTCTGCAGATGATACTGTTTAGTGGATGCAGTGGATTCCCCATGATTGGCAGGAGCCTGCTCAGTGCCTGTCACTCTGCCATGGATGTCAAACTGTCCAGCTCTGTGCCTACAATACAGTCTGCCTTCTTCACCAGTTTGTCCAGGCGTGAGGCGTCCCTCTTCTTTATGCTGCCTCCCCAGCACACCACCGCGTAGAAGAGAGCACTCACCACAAACTGTCTGATAAAACATCTGCAGCATCTTATTGCAGATGTTGAAGGACGCCAGCCTTCTAAGGAAGTATAGTCGGCTCTGTCCTCTCTTGCACAGAGCATCAGTATTAGCAGTCCAGTCCAATTTATCATCCAGCTGCACTCCCAGCTATTTATAGGTCTGCACCCTCTGCACACAGTCACCTCTGATGATCATGGGGTCCATGAGGTGGTTTGAGTCGCACTATTTAACAAAGTCCTTGATTAGGTTCCCATACTCCTCCTCCTGCCCACACCTGATGCAGCCCACGATAGCAGTGTCGTCAGCGAACTTTTGCATGTGGCAGGACTCCGAATTGTATTGGAAATAAGCACCACGTTTAAACATAAGGATGATCATCGATTTATATGGAATCAGAGGAACATGGGCCAAAGAATACTGATTGGCATTGTAGTCATTCTGTCTAATCTGGGACCTTATGTTCAGCAATTACAGTTGTAAAGAGCTGATGAGCTGTCAGTTTATCACCATTTGATAGTGAAATATCTCAGGTGAATGGAGCTGTCGCTGGACAGGCTTGGGAGACCCAAACTGGTAATTAGAAAATGCTGGAAAGGATCAGTGGATGAATCTTCCACTGGAAAAGCCTGTCCTTCATCTTGGGAATAGTTAGGGAAGCAGAAGTCAAATGGACTGTGTGCAAAACCTCAGTATTCAAGACAGCTGTAAGAACTTTAGCCAAAACATTGTTGGTGCCTTTCATAACAGCATGTGATGGTCTGAGTTGGCTAGGACTGCCTTACTTCTTGAGCTCAGACTCATTTACAGTCATGAACTGAGGTGAGTCAGTGCAATGAGGACAAACAACCAGCAAGAGTAAAGTGGAAAATGTAAATGTGCTTTTAATAAAGAAAACTAAAAAAAAAAAAAAAAAAAAAAGAAAACAGCCAGGGGTTCAAATACCCAAAGTGCAGAGGGGCAGTGCATTAAATCAATAGTCAATAAATACTCCATAAAAACATATGTAATTCATGAAAGTTAAAATCAGTCATATAATTACTACTAGCAAAATACCCGCACTTCGCAGCAGAGAAGTAGTGTGTTAAAGAGGTTATGAAAAAGTAAAGGAAACATTTTAAAAATAATGTAACATGATTGTCAATGTAATTGTGTTGTCATTGTTATGAGTGTTGCTGTCATACAGTATATATAATATATATATATATATATATATACATACACATATACACATACATATATATATATATATACACACAAATATATATATATATATATATAAACATATGTATGTGCATGTGTATATATATATATATATATATATATATATATTTATATATATATATATATATATATATATATATATATATATATAAAAATATATATATATATGACAGCAACACTCATAATAATGACAACACAATTACATTGACAATAATGAAGTAATATATAAGAAGCACATTTCATATAAATATAAATTATTAAACAGTAAAATCTTCTTCTATAATTTGCTACCGTGGCTATTCGTTTGTCTGTCCAGGATTTTAAATCACCTGTAGCTCGCAAACCGTTTCACCTATTGACTTGAAATCTGGTACACATATAGTACGTCACGTCTACTATCCGCTTTATGGGTGATGATTGTATTACTCTTTTTAACTTTATTTTATTTTATTGTAGAACTAGCAAAATACCCGCGCTTCACAGCGGAGAAGTAGTGTGTTAAAGAGGTTATGAAAAAGTAAAGGAAACATTTTAAAAATAACGTAACATGATTGTCAATGTAATTGTGTTGTCATTGTTATGAGTGTTGCAGTCATATATATATACATATACACATATACACACACATATACACACATATACAGATATATTATATATACATATACACACATCTTTTTTATATATATATTTTTATATATATATATATATATATATATATATATATATATATATATATATATATATATACACATACATACATACATACATACATATACACACATAGATGCACTTACAATAACATAGAAATCAATATAAACAACATTAACATCATTATCATATGAGAATATGAAGTAATATATAAGAAGCACATTTCATATAAATATAAATAATTAAACAGTTACATCTTCTTGTATAATTTGCTACCGTGGCTTTTCGTTGGTCTGTCCAGGATATTTAAATCACCTGTAGCTTGCAAACTGTTTCACCTATTGACTTGAAATGTGGTACACATATAATACGTCACGTCTGCTATCCGCTTTATGGGTGATGATTGTATTACTCTTTTTATGTTTATTTTATTTTAGAATCAACTCCTATCTGCGCACACCAGGGCGGCCGTGGGCAGATGCGTATGGTGTATTCACTCCATGTTATCGTGCATTGCGCTGTCACTGGTATTTTCATAAAAGAATTTGAACAATATATAAGAAGCGTATAAATTATTAAACAGTAAAACATTAACATTTAAGAAGTAAAGTTACATTGAGTACTACTGCAGTGCCTTCGGGTATACCTCATTTTTTCTTTGCCCATTACATGCTTAAATGTATACATTTTTTGGTGTACCTACCCGAGAACACGCGACATATAACCGACCATGGGAGAAGCATGGATTTTAAAGAAGCGTTGAGTTCATCTGCTGGTCTCCCTCGTGGAATAACTGGTAATGTTTCACTAAAATCTACAGCGAGTAAAACGACATTACCTCCTTTTTTTTTTGTACGATCTCTGAGATGTTGCTTTTTTCGGTTCAAGGCTTCATAAGCTCTTTTATGTTCCATGGTGTACTTAATAAGTACTAATTATCCCAAACCATCATCTTTGAATGTTGCAAGACTTTCGCCTTGTATGTAGATCGGGGTAATTACATTCATTGCATTCCTAGTCTGAATCACAATCTGATTGTATGGGTGGTTACCTGGCACTGTAGGGTTGCCACCCGTCCTTTAAAATACGGAATCGTGCCGCATTTGACAATGAAATTGCACGTCCCGTTTTGAATCAATACTGGACGGGATTTATCCCGTATTTTTGTAATCATTTTTTTTTTAAAGCAGCGTCTCATGCAAATCATCCCACACGCATTTTATGAAGATGCCTCCTTTCCTACTTTTGATTGGGTAATACTTGATGTCATCGTTAGTTTGATTGGTGTTTTTAACTGTCCAGTGAGGAGGGCGTGTCTTTTAAGTACAGTCTGCAAAGTGTTGGCACTGAGATGTGGCGTCAGCGCCATACTTGAAGCCCCTAACGTTGCGGTCAGCAAGTCGGCTAACATCCGCCATGTGCCGTCTTTCAGTTGCGAGAAGCAGATCATAGAATGGTTGAAACTGTTGCCCCTAACGTTGTGCCACGGCGTGTGGTTCGTTTATACCTCGTGTCTTCTCATTAAACTTTTATCTCGCGAATATGTTATTGCAATCCGCAGCGGGAGCGTTTCTATAAACTTTATTTAAACTTACATTTTACACCGTGGTTTGTTTCCCTTATGAACATGCTTGTATGCTTAACTCGCTCCGTTCTCAATTGTTTAATTAATTTTTTGCTCTTCGCTGTTTGCGGCTGTTCCTCCATTTCCCCCTACTTCGTTCTTTTATCTCGCGAATATGGTATTGCAATCCTTAATGGGAGCGTTTCAATAAACTGATTGAAAATAGTTTTGCATTTACCTTTTTAGTAAAAGGCGAGCTTTTAAGCCTGAGAAATCACCCCGTAAATGCACACGTTTAATTGGACATGTGTTAATATGTATGGTTACACAGTATTAAAAGACAGTGAACAACGTCAGTTACCTTTGTTCCTGCGTTTGATAAAAGGTGAGCTTTTAAGCCTGAGAAATCACCCCGTAAATGCACACGTTTAATTGCACATGTGTTAATATGTATGCTTACACAGTATTAAAAGACAGTCAAAAATTAACGTCATTTACCTTCGTTCCCGCGTGCGACTCGTGCTGTAAATCTCTTCCTTGTTTTTAGTTCACGTGATTACGTAGGAGGCGTGATGACGCGATACGTGACTCCGCCTCCTCCATTACAGTGTATGGACAAAAAATATGTTCCAGTTATGACCATTACGCGTAGAATTTCGAAATGAAACCTGCCTAACTTTTGTAAGTAAGCTGTAAGGAATGAGCCTGCCAAATTTCAGCCTTCTACCTATACGGGAAGTTGGAGAATTAGTGATGAGTGAGTCAGTGAGTGAGTGAGTCAGTCAGTGAGGGCTTTGCCTTTTATTAGTATAGATCAACTCCTATCAGCGCACACCAGGGCGGCCGTGGGCGGATGCGTATGGTGTATTCACTCCACGTTATCGTGCATTGCGCTGTCACTGATATTTTGATAAAAAAATTTGAACAACATATAAGAAGCGTATAAATTATTAAACAGTAAAACATTAACATTTAAGAAGTAAAGTTGCATTAAGTAATACTGCAGTGCCTTCGGGTATACCTCATTGTTTGCCCATTACATGCTTAAATGTATACATTTTTTGGTGCACCTACCCGAGAACACGCGACATATAACCGAGCGTGGGAGAAGCATGGATTTTAAACACGCGTTGAGTTCATCTGCTGGTCTCCCTCGTGGAATAACTGGTAATGTTTGACTAAAATCTACAGCGAGTAAAACGACATTACCTCCTTTTTTTTTTTTACGATCTCTGAGATCTTGCTTTTTTCGGTTCAAGGCTTCATAAGCTCTTTTATGTTCTATGGTGTACTTATCCCAAACCATCATCTTTGAATGTTGCAAGACTTTCGCCTTGTATGTAGATCGGGGTAATTACATTCATTGCATTCCTAGTCTGAATCACAATCTGATTGTATGGGTGGTTACCTGGCACTGTAGGGTTGCCACCCATCCTTTAAAATACGGAATCGTCCCGTATTTGAGAATGAAATTGCGCGTCCCATTTTGAATCAATGCGGGACGGGATTTGTCCCGTATTTTTTTTATCATTTTTTTTTAAAGCAGCGTCTCATGCAAATCATCCCACACGCATTTTATGAAGATGCCTCCTTTCCTACTTTTGATTGTGTAATACTTGATGTCATCGTTAGTTTGATTGGTCTTTTTAACTGTCCAGTGAGGAGGGCGAGTCTTTTAAGTAGAGTCTGGAAAGTGTTGGCACTGAGATGTGGCACCCGCTGCAGTATGCGTCCCTTATTTTTTTGTATTAATAGTGGTAACCCTACCTGGCAGGTAACACTTATGTTTGGTCATGAAGTCGTCTAAAATCCGCCATGTGCCCTCTTTGAATTGCGAGAAGCAGATATATATAGCCAAATTCTCGCGCTTCGTTGCGGCGAAGTACTGCTTTTAATTTTTTAAGAAGAAAACCTTTTTAAACGGATCGGAAATATACCAATAACAATTTGTTAAGGATCTGTTTTTTTGTGAACCTCGCTTTTCACAGCTGTCGCGCTACGGCGTGTGTTTCGTTTATTTGACAGTATGTAGATCGTGGTAATTACATTCATGGCATTCGTTTTCTGAATCACAATCTGACTGTATGGGTGGTTACCTGCCAGGTTATGCTTGTGGTTGGTCAGGAAGTCGCCTTACATCCGCCACGTGCCCTCTTTCTGTTCCCAGAAGCTGATCATAGAATGGTTTTAATAGTTTACTTTCAAATAATGCAAAGAGTATGCGACACATGTTTCTCCCTAATTCTGGGCTCATCAGGCATACACACTCACTGCATCCCCTCTCGGGAATCGAATCTCTATCATCAGCGCCAGAGTTGAAGCCCCTAACATTGCGGTCAGCAAGTCGGCTAACATCCGCCATGTGCCGTCTTTCAGTTGCGAGAAGCAGATCATTGAATGGTTGAAACAGTTGCCCCTAACGTTGCGCTACGGCGTGTGGTTCGTTTATACCTCGTGTCTTCTCATTAAACTTTTATCTCGCGAATATATTATTGCAATCTGCAGCGGTAGCGTTTCTATAAACTTAATTTAAACTTACGTTTTACACCGTGCTTTGTTTCCCTTATGAACATGCTTGTATGCTTCACTCGCTCGCTTCTTATTGTTTCGCTCCCTTCTCAATTGTTTAATGAATTTTTTGTTCTTCGCTGTTTGTGGCTCTTCCTTCATTTCTCCCTATTGCGTTCTTTTATCTCGCGAATATGTTATTGCAATCCGCAACGGGAGCGTTTCAATAAACTTAATTTAAACTTACGTTTAACACCGTGCTTTGTTTCCCTTATGAAGATGCTTGTATGCTTCACTCGCTCGCTTCTTATTGTTTCGCTCCCTTCTCAATTGTTTAATGAATTTTTTGTTCTTCGCTGTTTGCGGCTCTTCCTTCATTTCTCCCTACTGCGTTCACAGTCTTTTCACGTGATTACGTGGGAGGCGTGATGACGTGACACTCAACTCCGCCTCCCACGGCCATCGAGCTGCCTTCCATTACAGTATATTGTCAAAAAAGAGGTTCCAGTTATGACCATTACGCGTTGAATTTCGAAATGAAACCTGCCTAACTTTTGTAAGTAAGCTGTAAGGAATCAGCCTGCCAAATTTTAGCCTTCCACCTACATGGGAAGTTGGAGAATTAGTGATGAGTGAGTGAGTGAGTCAGTCAGTCAGTCAGTCAGTCAGTCAGTCAGTGAGTCAGTGAGGGCTTTGCCTTTTATTAATATGTATAGATTACATTATCACCATGGGGAAATTGGATCTCCTTTACTTTTCCTCCTTTGCTCATCCTCTTTGTTACCCCAGCTTAACTAAACTGGTATTGTCAGGTGGAGGAGACTCCAGCAGCCTGCAGTCCCAGCCTCCGGCCCTCATCACAACTGCCTCTTCTGGTATCAAGTTGGTTCACCCATCTTCCTCACACCCTTCTGACAACTTCTGGGTATCTAGGAAGGCTCCTCTTTTGTTTCCTGCTCCTCCTAATTGCTTAGCAGAGATGATCTGCCCCTAAAGTGCTGAACTCTTGCTCATCTGCAGTGCCACCTACCACCTGTTTCCCCTTCACTGCACCAGCTTCAGCTCTCTCATTCTGCCTTTTTCATCTTGCCTTTCACATTTTTTTTTCATTTTCCTTTTCTACCTACTGTGGTAGACTTCATTTTTTTATCCAAGAGACTGAAAAAGGCGTTATATTTCTGCAATTGAGGGATGTTATGTTTTCTGATGAAGGAGAATTTATTATTTCAGATCATCATCATTTTAATAATATAAAGCTCCTGGTTCCAGTTGATATGATTGGGAACTACCTTTAATTTTAAGATATTTAACCCCTTAACCGCCCTCTGCCGGATATATCCGGCACCGTTGTTTTATTGCTAACGCCATACTGCCGGAATTATCCGGCACATTTGCCTGTGGTTATATGAATGCCTGCAGGTAGTATAACTGACGGTTTGGCGTGGGTATTATTACTACGTTGTATTTCGACAAGTCTGTGGTTGTTTTGGCCGGTCATGTGACGTGATTCGCATGTAACAGCTGTGAATATGGCGAAACGTAAACTGACTTCAAGTGAGGCTTTGCAGGCGATTTTGGACAGTTCTGATCATGATTGTAGCAGTTCTGAAGAAGATTTTAGCGACAATGATGAGCAGCAACGTGCGCTGCATGATACTGTGAATGAAGACGCATCGGATGACGGCGATGAGTGGGTGTATCCCCAGCATCTCAACTGGACTGCTGCCTGAGGTGAACTACCTTTTCTGCATCCGTTTGAGGCAACGTGTGGCTTTATTGTTGATGTAAACAATTACACTGCTGAGCAGTTTTATGAGCTGTTTGTGTCACCTGATTTGATCAGACATTTTGTTCATCAGACAAATCTGTATGCAGCACAGTTTATTGAGAAAAATCCCAATTTACCTCCACATTCCCGTGTTCGTGCTTGGTTTGACACTGATGAAAACGAAATGAAAAAATTCATTGGGATTTTGATGTTGATGGGAATAATCAGAAAACCAGATATTGAGATGTACTGGTCTACAGATCCTATGTATGCAACACCTATTTTTGCAGCTGTCATGACACGTAACCGATTCTCTTTGCTGCTGAAATTCTTTCATTTGAATGACAACAGAAATGAGCCAGATAAGAAAGATCCAAACCGCGACCGCTTGTTCAAGCTACGTCCTTTGATTGATCATTTATTTGAAGCATTTCAGTTGCCCTACATGCCAGGACCGTCAGTTGCAGTTGATGAAAGTTTATTGTTGTGGAAGGGCCGCTTACAGTTTTGGCAGTATCTACCATTGAAAAGGGCACGGTTTGGTATCAAGATGTTTTGCTTAGCTGAGAATTCAGGTTACATTTATAGATTTCATGTATACACTGGCAAAGAGGATCCTATGAGTAGTATTTCAGCAGTGTTGCCAGATGAATGTAAGGACTTTGGACTTTCAGAAAAACGCTGTCGTGTCTGTTCAAAGAAGGGTCAGCGTAGAGACGTCAAGACCTTCTGCTCAAAGTGTCCCAGCAATCCAGGACTTTGTGCAGTTCCCTGCTTTGGCCTGTGGCACAGCAAACTCAAATACTGGGAATGAAACTATGATTAACTGAACTACTTTTGACTTTTGAATTACTTTTGACTGTTCTGTTTAGTAGTAGACAACAAATCCAGAAGCCTGAGAAAAGGTACATTTTGTGTTTTATTATGTGTTTGCCCATTTCTAGAACTTGCACAACATTTAGTGGTCAATACTGCTTGAATAAATGTAAAAAATGTAAAAAAAATGTAAAAAAGTAAAAAAACGAAAATTGTTCAGATTTTGCCTGGCGTGGGGAATATTTAGGGAGTTGGCGGTTAAAGGGTTAAGGACTTGGTCCACTTTAAGTGGTTGGCCATGCATAGCTCAACTGTTCAACAGTCAGGGCCCCTGAAGTATCCTCCATTTCCACCTCCTTTATCTATTGTGATTAAAACGGACACATTATATGTAGAAAGAAGGAGCATTCCGATTGATAAACATTAATTGAATTGTTTGGTTCCATGCAATTAGATTCATTCAGAACTATCACTCACCATATACTGTATATCATTACATGTTTTGATTACCCTAATAGAGACCCCATCCACCAGTACTACAACTCCTGCATTCACAAAGAAATAGCCAACTGAAAATGAGCATTTTAAGAAACAATTTAATATACTTGAAGCTGTGCAGAGGAGAGTAAGAAGGTGCAGCCCAGGGCTCGAGGACATGTCATACTCTGACAGACTCGGACAAATAAATCTGTTTAGTCTTGAGCAGAATAGACAATGTGGGGACCTAATCCAGGAATTTAAAATCCTCAAAGTCATTGATAAAGTAAATCCAGCAACATTCTTTTGACTTAAATGTGAATCACGTACTCAAGGACATCAGTGGAAATTCAGTGGAAGTGCATTTAAAACTGAAGCCAGGAAGCACTTCTTTATGCAACAAGTTGTGGGACTCAGGAACAAACTGCCAAGAAATGTGGTTGAAGCCGAAATCTTGACAATCTCTAAGAAAAATCTGATTGAGATATTGGGACACCTAAACTGTTAGCTAAACAAACAGGCTTGTTGAACTGAGTGGTCTCCTCTCATCTGCCAAATTTCTTATGTTGTTATGTTCTGTACAAACCATAAATAAGCTATGATGTTACCAAATATTATTCTGCTGCCTCTGACTTGCAGTTCCTCTATTTACCCTGTGTAGTTTGATCATTGAGCAGTTTAAAAAATCAGTTTGTTTACTGATTCAATACATGTGATTGTTCGTTGATTCTTTATCATTTATGGGCTCACATAGTACTGTATGTATTGAAGATCAATACAGTATTACAATTATTACACTACAGTTATTTTCAGACAAGTTTACCATCCAAAAGTGATCATAGAAATGGAAAAAATATAACATGATGTACAGCAATTGTTCATAAACTCTAACTTAATTACTGTGGAAAAACTTTATATATAAGATTCTACACAGGTGGCACAGTGGTAGCGCTGCCTGCTTTTCAGTAAGGAGATTGTAGGTTCACTTCCCGGGCCCTCCCTGTGTGACGAACGCTTTGAGTAGTGAGAAACGCTCTATATAAATGTAAAGAATTATTATTATTATTCAAGTAGTACCTCAAGTGACAGCTAGGTTGAGTTATTTTCATTTTGTTAAGTTCCAATCATCCTTCAGAGAGTGTAACACCTATGAAGTACTTTCATAGAATATAAAAAGTCTGTTTCTGTTTGAGATACCTGGACATGTGGTAGGTACCCTGTGACAGGACTGAAATATGTGAAATTGAAAAATGGCAATGTACAGGAAATTAGTGCAATTGATTCAGAAAAACATATACTGGATTGCTCATTTGAACTCCTCTTTGCCCTTAAAAGTGGTGGAACATTATTCACAAAACCACTTAGTATAGATAAGCCCATTCCCAAACTAAAATTAAAATGAAGCTCTGTCCATTTTTACAGCAAACTCTGATACAGAAAAGCCTTCCTTTATTTCACAGCAGTACATCTGTTACAGAAGATTTTATTGTGTTATCGGGAAGGTTTTCTTAAATGTCTGAATTAACCTTATTTGTCAACTTTTCCATAAACTGTCAACACTTTAGAAGTGGAATTGATATCTAACAAACCCGTCTATGGCTCCCATTGAAACAAGGAAGCATTAAAACATAACATTATTACATTGCTTTTCATTTTTTCTAACTGCTGTGTTTTCTTTCTCTTTTTCACAGTGGGGTTGAAAATACCTAAAAATATTAATGCCATCTTGGGTACAAGTATTATACTCCCTTGCTATGTTGACCCAATGGTGAATGCTAAAGATTTGGAGCTGAGATGGCAAAAAGATGGACTTGTTACTTCAGTTCTTCTTTATAAGAACAGAAAAGTGGTGACAGAGGAGCAACATGAGGACTACAGGGAAAGAGTCCATCTGTATACAGATTTAAGAAAAGGAGATTTGAGTCTGGTAATTGAAGATGTCAGAATTTCAGATGAAGGCAAATACACCTGCTCTGTAAAGGCAGTTACTCAAGAAAATGAAGGAAGTTTATACCTTAGTGTTAGTGGTAAGTATGCAACAATATTATCACTTTTTGTGGAAGGAGAAACATTTACTTTCTTTCATGTCAATCAGGGTTTCTTAAAGATTTTTTAAAGTTTTTTTTTTTTACTTTTTTTAGTCACTCCATGTGCTGAAATTAGCTGGATTAATTCTTCTTGATAGATTGGTTGATTTTTACAATCAATAACAATTTTGCTTCAGTACTCCTTTATATCATGGAATGATTTATTTTAAATTACTCAAACATTGCTGTGTAATCTCTTACAGACCTTTGGACTTCAAAAGTCCTTCTGGAAACACAGTTAGATTTGGCATTTGTTACAATTCATCTGTATTGTAATGACAAATCTAAATCAAGTTTCTTATTTCTTTGTTTAGCTGGGTCCATCAGCGTACTGTCTGTTAATCTTCAGTGTCTTTGTTGTACTTTACCTGGCTGGGTGCCTTTCAGTTGAAAGTTGTTCTGGTGGATGAGAGCGTCTCCTTAATGCAACTTAGAGATGCAGAGGAGAAAACTTTGTTTTCTTGTGCTCCAACCACTACTGAGTATTCAGTTTTTTAGAGATACTGGATTTATTGCTCAAAAGTATACCACCTTTGACTCTGTAGTCCTACTGGGAGACTTCAGTACTGACACATAATAACAGAAGGAGCATGATTGAGAGGGATAGACTGTCTGACGTGAATCAAAGGTATTGAATTGTTTTTTGGACTTCTGTGCTAGTCATGAATTACCTTTAATAAGCACCACGTTTAAACACAAGGCTGCTCAAAAATTAATATGGTATCAGAGTAACATGGGCCAAAGAGTACTGATTGGCATTGTAGTCATTCTGTCTAATCTGGGACCTTATGCTCAGCAAACTCAGGGGTAAAGAGCTGATGAGCTGTCAGTTGATCACCATTTGATAGTGAAATATCTCAGGTGAATGGAGCTCTCGCTGGACAGGCTGGAGACACCCAAACTGGCAATTAGAAAATGCTGGAAAGGGATCTTGGGAGAAGTCAGGGAAGCAGAACTCAAATGTACCCTGTGCAAAATCTCAATGTTCAAGACACCTGTAAGAGCTGTAGCCCAAACGTTGTTGGTGCCTCTCATAACAGCATGTCATGGTCTGAGTTGGCTGGAGTTGCCTTACTTCTTGAGCTCAGACCCATTTATAGTCATGAACAGAGGTGAGTCAGTGCAATGAAGACAAACAACCAGCAAGAGTAAGGTGCAAAGCGTGAATGTGCTTGTATTAAATAAAACAAACAATCAGGAGTTCAAATCCCTAAAGTGCAGAAGTGCAGTGCATTAAATAAATAAAGTCAATAAATAATCCATAAAAATGGATGAAATCCATTAAATTTTAAATCACTCATATAATCACTATTCCATTTAAACTGTGCAGAAATTGGGTCTCTTTTCCTTTATCTTGCTGTCCTCACCCTTTTTGTTACCTCAGCTCACCCAACTGGTATTGTCAGCTGGAGGAGACTCCAGCAGTTGTGGTCCCAACCTGCAGCCCTCATCATGACTGCCTCTTTTGGTGTCAAGTTATTTCCCCAATCTCCTTTACGCCCTTATAGAACCTACTGGATCCCTGGGAAGCTACTCTTTTATTCCCTACTCCTTCTAACTGCTCAGCAGAGGACAATGTACCCCTAAGGCTCCAATTATTTGGTCCTCTGTAGGGCCATCGACCAACTGCTTGCTCGAGTACCCTGATTCTGCCTTTTTTGTCTTGCCTTTCACAGTTCTTTCTTTTATCCTTTTGAGGCAAATGGTCAGCCAATTATTTATTAACACCCAGAGCTGCTCTGTCACTCTTCAAGTCGCACCCTCTTCCCTCTGCGTCTGACCTCGCTGCTTATTTATTTATAAACTGCTCAATGCTATGGACCCTAACATCACCATACAGCAACCCTGAGACAAACTGATGGACACTAATTGAGAAGCTGTGACATTGGAGAAAGAGAGCTTCTGTGCAATACTAGCAGGAGAGAATTTGGCTTTGACTGAGAAGTAGTGAAAATCAGTGGCCAAAGCCAAAGAGTATGTGTAAATGGAGTTTGAAAAGACTTTTGCATTCCATCAAATGAACATTCCATGTTCTGACAAACAATTTGACAACTCAGAAAGAATAAGCAAATGTTGATGTTAACAAGGCATATTATCAAGAGGTAGAAGGAGCTGCTTATGGAACTCCTAAACCAAGAGGACAAGTCCAGTTTAGAAGACTCAGGACCAGAAGCATTTTTTATTGTGGCTGAGTTTAATCTGGTTATTTAAATGCTCCATAATGGAAAACTGCCAAAAGTACTGAATGTTGTGGGCATATTCTCACTAACATGTCTCTTCAGTATTGTGTGAAAAGTGGGAACAGCACCTGAGGACTAGCAGACTATGGTGCTGGTACCCCATTTTAAAAAGGGGGAAACATTGGGTGTTTCAGTTACCAAAGGATCACACTCCTCAGATCGCCTGAAAAACCTGGCTGTGGAACTCTTGCACAGATACTAGAATAATTATGGGAATTTTTCCAATCCTGCACTCTACAGGCTTGGAAAAAAAAAACGTATAATCATCTACCTAGAAGTGGATGGCATGGCTAAAACTTTATCATTGTGTAATTTAAAATTCTGACAGTTTTGGTATATATCATGTTATTATGTATTTGGATATACCTTTCAGGCTGAAACAAATTTCCTGTAGGTGTTTAAGCAGGCTTAATTTTGCAGGCTAAAAGTGACTTATTCTAATGTGATATTGCTTCACTATCCATAATCTTTATTGTGAAAAATGACAAAATAAGAACAATGAATAAATAAAACCATGTGTTTTACATGTCTTTTGAAACAGAATCTTTGAAATTATGTGCATATGAATACGGTGTAAACTATACAGAAAAAGTGAATTAAAAGAATTAAAAACAAAAAAACAAGTGGGTACCCCATTGCTGTTCCTATTTCCAATGTGAATTTCCCCTTGGGATTAATATATTAAAGTATCTATCTATCTATCTATCTATCTATCTATCTATCTATCTATCTATCTATCTATCTATCTATCTATCTATCTATCTATCTATCTATGGTTCTTTCTTTGAACAAAAACCCAAGTACAAAACAATAAATGGGCTTTAATATTGTCATTCAAAATTCAGCCATTTTGTGAATGTACAAAAAATGACAATGACAATTAAAGGTAAGGTTGCATAGACTATTAATGGACTCCTCCTCTGAATAAATATCACCTGATCTGTGATTATAATAAGAACCTCTGAAATCAAGCCTAGTAATGAAAGACTTGCTATTTGTCAATAACTGTGTATGCAAAGCTAAACACTTTACAGATTATGTGTGAGGAAAGCCACTCTGTCCACAGTGCAAAAATGTGACAACAGACAATGTTCTTGCCAGTGCTGAAGGCTCTCTCTGATCCAGTTATCACTAGTGGCTAGAATGCAGGGGTACTTCATGGCTTCCTTGACTACAAATTTTATGTTGTTGTCACCACCCTAAGGTGTCCATCTCCATGATCTGCAGGTAGTTTCTCAGATCTATTTGTATATTCTCCTTATGAAAGATACTATGTTCAACCCTGAACTAATCAGGTTTTTGATTTTGGCCAATTTTTTCTTTCCCTTTACGAAGAGTTCAGCAACTTCTACAGAAGAGTATTATATGACTGCTGTGTCTGCCTGTTCCTTAGTCAGCAGTGATTTGAATCTGCTCTGACTTTAAAGTCATTTAGCTTTTGATTTTTGATGTAGGTTGTTTGAAATCAGGGATCAAGAAGAGGAGAGGTTGTGTGTAGGAGGTCCTCTGTGTCAGGATCAAAGTTTTTAGCATTTAAAAGGTCAAAATGGTTTTCATCATGTCTTTGGTCGAGTGTATGTTATGTTATCCCATCTAGGGAATGATTTCTTTGAAAAGATTGGCTACTGTTTTGAAGTGTGAGACGCCAACATAATGTTCACCTGACAAGCCCCAAGACCTTATTCACTTACTTTAACATATTTACATTTTACCAGGAGCATTACTGTGGCACAGTGGTAGCACTGCTGCCTCACATTAAGGAGACCAGGGTTTGCGTCCCGGGTCCTCCCTGTGTAGAGTTTGCATACAGGCATACAAGTTATTTGGATTGGTGATACAAATTGGCCGTAGGGTGTGGTTGGGGAGAGTGTGCGTGTGTGTGTATGTGTTCACCTTGTGATGGACTGATACCCTGTCCAGGGTTTGTTCCTGCCTTGTGTTCTATGCTGGCTGAGTCAGGCTCCAACACTCCCCACAACCTTACTAAAGAATAAGTGAGTTAGAAAAAGATTGACTGATATCTTACAAGGATGTCAGCAAGTACCTTGTTTTTGATCAGCTCTGAATAGCTGATTAATGGCTTTCTTCTGAGTGATCATTTTCTGTCCTTCCACATCTAGTAGATGTGTCTGTTATCATACTATTTACAGTATTGTCAAGATAAAACTTAACATATAAATGATACTCTAATTTGTTTTTATTATTGCTATTATTACCATAGTTACCATGCAGTTATGTTACAAAAATGTTTTCTGTTGGCAGCACTACACCCTGATATCATCTTCAAAATTGGTTGGTGGCACTTCATTTTCTTTAATAGAAGTTTAGATTATTTGAATTTCTGTATTATTTTATTTTTTTAGATGTTTCCTCCTGACTCTCTTGAATGACAGGTGTCTCTATCTCACTCAGCTTCTTTTAAATGACCACAATAGACAAAGAACACTTTTTCTGGAACAGTCATGACAAGTTACATTTGGACTTAAATTGTAGCTGAAAGTTAAAGTGCCATAGTAAAATTAAGAAATACATTAAAAGTAATAAGAATTTTAAAAAGCATTAAGAATAAAATACATGAGTCTGAATTACATGTAGCTGCAGATAACTTGGGTATAATATGAATAGCAGAAACCTGACTCCATAATAGAGATGGTCAGAAGTATAGCATAAACGAGTCCACATTATTTAGGAAAGACAGGCAAAACCAAAAGACTGGGGGAGTCACCATTTATGTAAAACAGAATTTAAATGCAAAAAAAATTGTGGGGCAGATTTAAAAGTGTTTTATATATAGTACAAGAAAGGCTCATCACAAAGAAAAAACAGCTGTATAAGATGAATAACACTTGCTGAGGCAAAAACTCGGGCATGGGTGGAGTTTGGGGAAGCCATGGAGAACGACTTTCGGACGGCTTCAAGGAGACTCTGGTCCACCATCCGGAGTCTCAGGAGAGGGAAGCAGTGCAGTGTCAACACTGTATATGGTGGGCATGGTGCACTGCTGACCTCGACTCGGGACATTGTGGGTCGGTGGGGGGAGTACTTCCAAGACCTCCTCAATCCCACTAACATGCCTTCCAATGAGGAAGCAGAGCCTGGGGACTCGGAGGTGGGCTCCCCCATCTCTGGGAACTGAGGTCACCGAGGTGGTCAAAAAACTCCTTGGTGGCAGGGCCCCAGGGGTGGATGAGATACACCCGGAGTTCCTCAAGGCTCTGGATGTTGTAGTGCTGTCTTGGTTGACACATCTCTGCAACATCGCATGGACATCAGGGACAGTGCCTCTGGATTGGCAGACCGGGGTGGTGGTCCCCCTCTTTAAGAAGGGGGACAGGAGGGTGTGTTTTAACTACAGAGGGATCACACTCCTCAGCCTCCCTGGAAAAGTCTATTCGGGGGTTCTGGAGAGGAGGGTCCGTCGGATAATCAAACCTCGGATTCAGGAGGAACAGTGTGGTTTTTGTCCTGGTCGCGGAACAGTGGACCAGCTCTACACCCTGGAGGCTGCATGGGAGTTCGCCCAACCAGTCTACATGTGTTTTGTGGACTTGGAAAAGGCGTTCGACCGTGTCTCTCGGGGAATCCTGTGGGGGGTGCTCCGGGAGTATGGGGTACCGGACCCCCTGATAAGGGCTGTTCGGTCCCTGTACAACCAGTGTCAGAGCTTGGTCCACATTGCTGGCAGTAAGTCGAACCCGTTTTCAGTGAGAGTTCGACTCCACCAGGGCTGCCCTTTGTCACCGATTCTGTTCATAACTTTTATGGACAGAATTTCTAGGCGCAGCCAGGGTGTTGAGGGCGTCCGGCTTGGTGGACTAAGGATTGGGTCACTGCTTTTTGCAGATGATGTTGTCCTGTTTGCTTCATCAGGCCATGATCTTCAGCTCTCTCTGGATCGGTTCGCAGCTGAGTGTGAAGCAGCTGGGATGGGAATCAGCACCTCCAAATCCGAGACCATGGTCCTCTGCCGGAAAAGGGTGGAGTGCCCTCTCAGGGTTGGTAGCGAGATCCTGCCCCAAGTGGAGGAGTTCAAGTATCTCGGGGTCTTGTTCATGAGTGAGGAAAGAATGGAGTGTGAGATCGACAGACGGATCGGTGCGGCATCTGCAGTGATGCGGGCTCTGCATCGGTCTGTTGTGATGAAAAAGGAGCTGAGCCGCAAGGCAAAGCTCTCAATTTACCAGTCGATCTACGTTCCTACCCTCACCTATGGTCATGAGCTATGAGTAGTGACCAAAAGAACGAGATCGCGAATACAAGCAGCTGAAATGAGTTTCCTCCGCAGGGTGTCTGGGCTCTCCCTTAAAGATAGGGTGAGAAGCTCAGTCATCCGGGAGGGGCTCAGAGTAGAGCCGCTGCTCCCCCGCATCAAGAGGAGTCAGATGAGGTGGCTTGGGCATCTGATCAGGATGCCTCCTGGACGACTCCCTGGTGAGGTGTTCCAGGCACGTCCAACCGGGAGGAGGCCCCGGGGAAGACCCAGGACATGCTGGCCTGGGAACGCCTCTGGATTCTCTCGGAAGAGTTAGAAGAAGTGGCCGGGGAGAGGGAAGTCTGGGCATCTCTGCTCAAGCTTCTGCCCCCGTGACCCGACCTCGGATAAGCGGAAGAGGATGGATGGATGAAATGTCAACTTGAGATGTGTCTGTTCAAACAGGCATTTGGGTAGCGGTGTCATCTGTGATTTTTTTTTAATTGT
This sequence comes from Erpetoichthys calabaricus, assembly GCF_900747795.2. Taxonomy (NCBI): domain Eukaryota; kingdom Metazoa; phylum Chordata; class Cladistia; order Polypteriformes; family Polypteridae; genus Erpetoichthys; species Erpetoichthys calabaricus. The sequence goes on from NC_041395.2 coordinate 41,208,159, forward strand.
CCTTATTTTTAATTTTGTTTAGATATTTCATTTTATTCTATGTTTTATTCCTCAGTGCTTATTTGTAACTTTTGTCTGTGATAGGAACTTTATAAAATTTTTTTTTTTTTTTTACTTTTATATTGTTTAAAGTCATCTCATAAGGGCACTCCATGCTTTCATTTGCCAGGATCAATCACCAACTCCTTTTGGAAAATTACTATACATTCTTAGGCCAGGTAAAAAATATAATCCCTTAAGGGTTCTTGGGTCTACTCCCTATAGGCCATGCTAAGTACACTTTATTTGAAATGTACACAACAGTCATACAGTACTCATTAACTACCTTAACTATGTGTACTGTTTCCTCTCAATGGTTCTGTCTTCTTAGATTTTGAAACTTTGTAGCCTTTAACAGTGAGTGAGCCTAGTCACTCTGTGCTAAAACATCTTATCAATATACTTTTACCTTTATTTCCAATCTTTTGGTTACTCCTTACTTCATGACAGTAGGTTAAGTAAAGATTGCAATGTAGACTGGCCAGTAAATTGAGATCTTTGGTTATTGATGAAGTTTCCATAATACTGTTGCTTATGCTGTGATCCTTTTATTGATCTCATGTTATCCTCTACTTGGACCAAAATCCTAGCCATCTCCCTCACCTGAAAGTTATGAATAAAAGGATACCAGTGGACAATGGTGCACTGATGGCAGGTTACCATACAAAAGAGGTTTAGTCAAACTTTAACACTACCAGGGTAATAATTAAATGATTTTTAAAATAGCAGGACAAGAATGCTCAATGTAATTTCACATACTGCTATATCACATTAGAGGTTCAAACTATGAAAATCAAGTATGTGTGCCTATATTAACAGTAGTTCAAGTATCCACTTCTCTGTGATCAACACATTCAAAGCAAAAATTCATCCTTTAGAGATGCACTTCAGAATAAACTGTTAAAGGTAAGTTCACATTGTTTTAAGGGCAGCTGTTAATAGTCAAATGTGAGATGTGATTTTGGAATCTTGCATGTGAAGCCCCCTTCATATGAATTGTGACACTCCTCACTCTGTAAGATTGTCTGCCACACACTTACACCCTGAACACCCCAAATATACACACAGCCTTCAATATCATTGATCTGTGCATAAGTTCTTTTCAATTAACACTGAGGAGTGAGAGTATAAAAATTTGCAATAGGAAATAGCAGTGGGCTAGGAAGAAAACTTATCTTTACAGGTCTGCATCTTCATTAAATGTTTTTGAATGGTTATTTTGCTACCTTAAACACAAACAAAAAGCTAAAGATATTTTATATATATTGTCATTTTTGGTATTTGTGGTTTTATCTAAATGTTTTACCCTTACATTACTTCTTTCAGTGTTGAATCTTTTACTGTATTGCAGTGAGATTGAAAAATCTACCAGACATTAATTCAACCATGGGTCAAAATACAATACTCCCTTGCTACCATGAACCAATAGTCAGCGCTTTAGATTTGGAGGTGAGATGGTACAAAGAAGGACTTGAAACTCCAGTAGTGCTGTACAAAAATAAAAGAGAGGAGCAACATGAGCAGTACAGGGGACGAGCCCAACTGCATGGAGATCTGTCAAAGGGAGATTTGTCTCTGATGTTGAAAGGTGTCAGGGATGTGGATGGAGGAAGATATACCTGCTCTGTGAGGACACTCAGCCATATGGATGAAACAAGTCTGTACCTGAGCATCACAGGTCAGTGTGATTTGTTATTGCAAAAAAATGAGTCTGAGAACTTTGATTAATCCTCTAACATTTCCCTTTTACGTCATGGTAGTAATCATGCCTTATGACCAGCAAAAGGTGGTGATTAGACTGTAGTACAAATCTAATGGCTGGCAACTTAAACTACAGCGTCACTGGACTGTGGTATTGCAGGTCCACAGCTTATGTCAAAAGGGCCAGTTTTTAAAATAAATAATCACTGCACTCATGGCTTAGCAAGGGGCGAGGAGTTTGGCGGTTCTCACTTAAGTGCACAGGTGAAGTGTCGTCCGCATCCGTAATTATTCCCGGAAGCTGCTGATTGCAACAGCTGATCCACGTCCCTGTGATATATAGAAGCGTGAGGCGGCTAGTAGGGGACATAAAAAGAGAACAAGAAAGAGAGACGGAGGTTGCAGGGAAGAAGGTAGGAAGCAGCGAGGAGAAAGCCGGTGTGTGTGTGTGTGTGTGTGTGTGTATGTGAGAGAGAGAGAGAGAAGAAGAGTGAGCAAGCGCAGACTCGCGCTTTATACAGGCAGCTGGGAGAGGCGAGCCCGAGAGGGGTGTTTGGCCGGCACCCCAGGGCCAACGGTAGTGGTCGCTCCTGCTGAGCACTTGTTGGGAGCAGGAGTGACTGGGAGAAGGTTGGCTCGCCACAGCGAAGGCAGCGGGAGTCAGAGATTGGGAAGAGAAGCCCCAGTGTGAGCGTCCTGGTCGCTGGGGAGCCCAAGTCTCAGTCTGGGTGAGCAGAACCAGAGCCAGGGATCGGAAGGCCACTAGACCAGATCTGTGAAGAAGGTCAGCTGCAGGTAGGGCGACTCCCCTGTTGCAAAGCCCGATGGGAGAAACAGGGGAGCCGCCAGGTAAAAAGAAGGCATCAGAATTTATTTTTAAAAAGACTGTTTCCAACCATTGTTTTAACTTCGTTTTTAAAAAGGATTTTTTTTTCTATTGGATTTTAACCTCCACTTTTCACCGTTTTTTATTGGATTATTTATTGAAGAAACTGTGATGCACTGCACTATTTATTTGGACACTTTGTTTTTGATTGTTGTTGGCTTTAATAAAAGCACTTGGCAGTTTTACACCATCCCTTTGTTTCATTGTTATGCCTCACTGCCAAGCTCATCGGTGACATTACCGACGGTGTCGGATTCAAGGGCTCCCAGAAGAAAGATGGGAACGTGGAGCAGAACCCTGATCGTCACACGGATTGATGGTGATGGTTCTATCATGCCAGCACATTTGGAACTCTGTCATTTGAAATTCATTTATAGGGAAAAATCCCACTGATAAAAAAAAAATAATATAATACAGTGTTTTCAGTATTGGAAAGAAAACAACATTTATGAAAAGCACAGGGACACACTTTCCAGCAAATGAAAAGCACACAACTTGTTTTACATGGTCTTATTTTCTCATTCAGATTTATATAAAAAAGCATATTCATATGTTCTGGAGTGCTTGATGTCAACGTGTAGTGTCAGGAAACACTATGGTGTTAAAAAATTTCAAATGTATAGTAATCAGGTTAGCTGAAGATTTATGAAATTTTATTGTGATTGGATTATGACAGTAACAACATTTTACCTCAGGTAAAATGATATAGAGGAGAACATTACAGTAAGTTACATATAAGGATCCTGAGTCATGGAAATGTTCTTCAATATCATTGCAAGAGTTTATGAGCATTTGACAGAGTTGGTAGTCTGTGTCTGTTGACTAATTCTGTTTGTAAGACTCATCAATGATGCACGCTCCTCATCCTGAAAAAGAAAGCAAGGTCAATATACTGGATGGAGTACAGCAAGAAGGTGTTTCATTATCCATTGATACATCTGACATCAATAAGGTTACATCTTTCAGTCTTCAATCCTGCTGACTTAATCTTTTATCCTCTGCAACCAACTCCGTAATCATAAATGACCATGCATTGGAATTAAATTCTTATATCTAGACACAGTCAAAACCTGATTCTGTTATTTATGTTGCAGTTTTTTATTTTTATTTAGCTGAAATTTCTTTACTTTTTACATATTTCTAAAAGTATAGAAGTGCTGCACAGAATATAATGTAATGAACTGGATAATTTTATGGTTTTATTGCCCTACATCTTAGCAGCTAGGTTATATTTTAAGCGATCCAGAATGTGGAAACACTGTCATACCTTTATTAAAAAAAAGTAAACTACTACAATTAGCTGTTTTTCTGATTTTGGGTTCATAAGCATTACCTTGAGATCAGTTCAGTTTTTCCCCAGTGCCTTCTGACTTACCAGTGTGAGAAAAACCCCACATATAATATACCATTTGAATTATATCAAGCTTTTTGGGGTTCTCCCCATTTTTGATCTTCTAGACCAGTGTTTCCCAAACTCGGTCCTGTGGCCCCCCTGTGGCTGCAGGTTTTTGTTCCAACCAGCTTCTGTTTTTAATTGAACTCCTGGGCTAATTCAATGAACGGTAATTTCCCAAATTCTGTGTTTAGGGAACAATATAGAAATTAGAAAACTAAGTTTGCTAAAAAAATATTAAAATGTACCAAGCAGTTATATAGGAATAATTTATTATTTTTTTTAAACTGTATTTTCATCTTGATTTTCATTCTACTTTTCTAGGTGTTCTAATTGTTTAATTAATCCATTATTTACTAATTAGTGGGTCTGACGCTAAAGTACTTGCAGCCTTTGATTATTTAGTGTTGTTTGCCAGTGTGTCTGCTCTGCTCGTTTTTAATTGTCATTATTAAGATACAACAAAGGGGGAAAAAGTACACAGAGAAAGGGCAAAATATAATGAAATCAACAAAAGAGAGTTAAGCATTTAAATCGATAGCAAAAGCAGAAATATTTCTAAATCTATACTAATAAAAGGCAAAGCCCTCACTGACTGACTGACTGACTGACTGACTGACTGACTGACTGACTGACTCACTCACTCACTCACTCACTCACTCACTCACTCACTCACTCACTCACTCATCACTAATTCTCCAACTTCCCGTGTAGGTAGAAGGCTGAAATTTGTCAGGCTCATTCCTTACAGCTTACTTACAAAAGTTAGGCAGGTTTCATTTCGAAATTCTACACGTAATGGTCATAATTGGAACCTGTTTTTTGTCCATATACTCTAATGGAGGAGGCGGAGTCACGTATCGCGTCATCACGCCTCCCACGTAATCACGTGAACTGAAAACAAGGAAGAGATTTACAGCACGAGTCAAACGCGGGAACGAAGGTAAATGACGTTAATTGTTGAGTGTCTTTTAATACTGTGTAAGCATATATATTAACACATGTGCAATTAAACGTGTGCATTTACGGGGTGATTTCTCAGGCTTAAAAGCTCGCCTTTTATTAAAAAGGTAAATGCAAACTGTTTTCATTCTGAAGGGCAAAAACCACGTTAAATTTCATGCTCAAGAGTAAGCTCAGCACACAGCTTGGTCATATTACAACCAGAGGGGCGAACTGACAACGTGGTATACAAAGAGATCCTTAACAAATAATTATTGATTCATTTTCCCTCAGTTTAAAAAGGTTTACTTTTCTTCTTAATAAAAATTTTAAAGCAGTACTTTGCCACTGCGAAGCGTGGGTATTTTGATATATATCAAAATATATTGCGTCATCACGCCTCCCATGTAAGCACGTGAACTAACCCGCTGCCGTTTGCAATGCCATATTCGCGAGATACAAGTTTAATGAGAAGACACAAGGTATAAACGACAGTTTGGTTCACTTTGTAACAGAGTTAAAATTGCTGTAGCGAGAAACTTTTAACTGCCGGGTCTTAGCTAACATTAAATAAACCCGTGGACATCGCAACATCACACAAGAGAGCGGCTCACGTGAAGTGACTGAACACAGCAGGAGTGATCACTTCGATGAATCAAACCTGTTCAAAAAACACATTACACAATTGATAAGGTACGAAAACAATATGAAACCGATTGTGGATTTGCGTACAGCCACTTAAACTTTGTGACGGCACGAGACTTCAGGTCACGTGTCTGCAAAAGAACCTCATTGAGGCAACTATTTTTACTGCCGGTGGCTCAGGGGAGAGAGTTTTTATTCCTCACATCCCCATTATACCCTCTGATCTCCCATTTCCATTCAAACGCCTCCAATTTCCACTAAGGCTCTGCTTCGCAATGACAATTAATAAGTCTCAGGGACAGACCCTACAAAAGGTTGGCATTGATTTGAGGCAGGACTGCTTTTCACATGGCCAACTGTACGTTGCATGCTCAAGAGTAAGCTACCACACAACTTGGTCGTATTACAACCGGAGGGGCGAACTGACAACGTGGTATACAAAGAGATCCTTAACAAATAATTATTGATTCATTTGCCCTCAGTTTAAAAAGGTTTACTTTTCTTCTTAATAAAAATTTTAAAGCAGTACTTTGCCGCTGCGAAGTGCGGGTATTTTGATATATATATATATATATATATATATATATATATATATATATATATATATATATATATATATATATATGTAGATATGTATATACAGTGGAACCTCTAGATACGAGTTTAATTCGTTCCAGCACTGAGCTTGTATAGCGAATTTCTCGTATCTAGAACAAACTTCCCCATTGAAAATAATGGAAATCCAGTTAATCCATTCCGCACCCCAAATATATTAACATAAATCAATTTTCCTAACAAATAACACTGATAAATTATATATACTGTAGTCTACCTTTAATAAATAACACTGGTAAATAATATAACTGATTGTTAAAAGAATCAAAACAGGTGTCCAAAGTGCAGTAGAGCATTCAATAAATCTTTAAATAAATAATCCTTAAAACAGTTGTGAAGTGGAGGTTTAAAATACACAAGAATAACAATCCTTTAACACGAGGTGAAAACGTCAAAAGGATGCAGTCTTTAAAAAACAGATGACAATCCCCGGTGCTTCTTCTCTGTTAGCGTCTCACCTGCGGGCTCTGCAACAGGCGAGACACTCTTAATGCAGCTGACCTTCTCTACACCGTCCTGCTTCAGCTGTTTGGCTCGCCTGTTCAGCTCACTGTTCAGCTACACGCGAGCCTTTGCTCGCACTGCCTGCCTGCCTGCTCTCCTCTCTTTTATTTTACTTCTTCTCCCCCTTAACCGGCTCGCGCTTCTCTATATATGCGGGGAGGACATGGCAGCTGCAGCCCATCAGCCACAGGAACAATCATGGATGTGGGCAGTTTCCCACCTGTGCACTTAAGTGAGAAACGCAGACACCGCAGATCGCGGCTCGCAACTGCTACCACGCCCCCTCGCTAAGCCGCGAGCTATACCCACAGCCTGGCTCGTGGCTCGGTACGCGAGCCAATGCTCGCATTTAGATCTGAATTTTTCGCTCATACTTTCCTTGTATTTTGAATTTCTCGTATACAGAGGTGATCGTATCTCGAGGTTCAACTGTATATATATATATATATATATATATATATATATATATATATATATATATATATGTCAATGTATGTATGTATATATGTATGTCTAGATATATGTAGATATGTATATATATGTGTATATATATGTAGATATGTATATATATATATATGTGTATATATATGTAGATATATAAATATATATATATATATATAAATATATGTGTATGTATGTATGTATGTATGTGTGTATATATATATATATATATATATGTATGTGTATATGTATATATGTATATGTGTGTGTGTATGTATGTGTGTATATGAATGTATATATATATATGTTGATATGTGTATATATATATGTATATATATGTGGATGTGTAGATATGTATATATATATATGTATATATGTATATATATGTTTATGTGTGTGTGTATATTATATATATATATGACAGCAACACTCATAATAATGACAACACAATTACATATACCCCAAGTTCTTGTCTATAAGCCGCGGCTTATCTAAGGAAAAAAGTTGTGAAAATGAAAAAATAAAATATCGGCTTATACATAAGTCCGGTTTATACAGTAATCCCTCCTCCATCGCGGGGGTTGCGTTCCAGAGCCACCCGCGAAATAAGAAAATCCGCGAAGTAGAAACCATATGTTTATATGGTTATTTTTATATTGTCATGCTTGGGTCACAGATTTGCGCAGAAACACAGGAGGTTGTAGAGAGACAGGAACGTTATTCAAACACTGCAAACAAACATTTGTCTCTTTTTCAAAAGTTTAAACTGTGCTCCATGACAAGACAGAGATGACAGTTCCCTCTCACAATTAAAAGAATGCAAACATATCTTCCTCTTCAAAGGAGTGAAGCAAACAAATCAATATGTCTGTTTGGCTTTTAAGTATGCGAAGCACCGCGGCACAAAGCTGTTGAAGGCGGCAGCTCACACCCCCTCCGTCAGGAGCAGAGAGAGAGAGAGAGAGACAGACAGAGACAGAGTTTGTTTTTCAGTCAAAAATCAATACGTGCCCTTTGAGCTTTTAAGTATGCAAAGCACTGTGCAGCATGTCTTTTCAGGAATCAGCTTTACAAAAGATAGCAACGTGAAGATAATCTTTCAGCATTTTTAGATGAGCGTCCGTATCGTCTAGGTGTGCAAACAGCCCCCCTGCTCAATCCCCATACGTCAGGATCACAGATAGTCAGCGCAAGAGTGAGAGAAAAGTAAGCAATCTAGCTTCTCAGCCATCTGCCAATAGCGTCCCTTGTATGAAATCAACTGGGCAAACCAACTGAGGAAGCATGTACCAGAAATTAAAAGACCCATTGTCCGCAGAAATCCGCGAACCAGCAAAAAATCCGCGATATATATTTAAATATGCTTACATATAAATCACAATTTAAATGACCACTACGCGCGCGTGTTGACTCGGCGACGCCCAGAGCAGAAAGAACGCGCTCTGGCCGCTCCAACCGCGCCATGCGGGGAGTGAGAGAGACGCCAATATCTCACACTCTCTCCCCCCTTAAAGAAATTAAATGGGTGCGAGTGAGACCACTGACCTCCCTCCCTTCTATTAGTTATAGGTTATAGTACGTTCGGCTTATCCATGAGTCCGGCTTATCTATGATATGATTTTATTTTAAAAATTCGTATGATTTTTGGTCTCCGGCTTATACATGAGTCCGGCTTATAGACAAGAACCTAGGGTATATATATGTAGATATGTATATATATGTGTGTCAATGTATGTATGTATGTATGTATGTCTATATATATATATATATATATATATATATATATATATATATATATATATATATATATATATATGTATATATGTATATATATGTGTATATATATGTAGATGTGTATATATATGTAGATTTGTGTATATATATGTAGATATGTAAATATATATATATATATATATATATATATATATATATGTATGTATGTATGTATGTATGTATGTATGTATGTATGTATGTATGTATGTATATATATATATATATATATATATATATATATATATATGTATATATATATGTATATGTGTGTGTGTATGTATGTGTGTATATATATGTGGATGTGTATATGTATATATATATATATATATGTATATATGTGTATATGTAGATATGTTTATATATGTATATATGTATATGTATATGTATGTTTGTGTGTGTGTGTGTATATTATATATATATATATATATATATATATGACAGCAACACTCATAACAATGACAACACAATTACATATATATATATATATATATATATATATATATATATATATATATATCCTTGACAAGGGTGAATTCCCGGCCCAGCAGGTAGTACCTCAGCTGAGTAATCGCCCATTTAACTGCCAAAGCCTCTCTCACCACCGCCGCATACCTGGTCTCCCGGTCCAACAGTTTCCAGCTCAGGAACATAATGGGGTGATCCGCACCATTGACGTTTTGGCTCAGCACGCAACCAGGCCTGTGTCTGAAGCATCCATCTGGAGGATGAAAGGTAAGGAAAAGTTAGGTGCTTTCAAAATAGGTGCAGACGTAAGGGCCTGCTCCAAGTCACTAAATGCAGTACCTGTCTTTTCAGCCCATACCACAATGTTTGGGTCCCTCTTTTTTGTCAAATCAATCAAGGGGCGCCGCTCCCTCTGAGAACCAGGGTTAGTACCCCGCTAACCCAAGAAAGGCTTGGACCTGCCGCTTGGTTCGCGGACGGGGCCATTTGAAAATGGCATCTACTTTGGAGCACTGTGGTTTCACAGTACCCGACCCACCAGGTAGCCTAAATACTTGGCTTCGCTCAATCCAAAGAAACATTTCTTGGAATTAATCCGAAGCCTGGCCTGACCAAGTGTCTGCAATACCACTTTTACCTGCTGTAGGTGTTCCTTCCACGTGCTGGAATAGATGACCACGTCATCCAGGTAGGCAGCACTGTATGAGTTATGAGGCCTGACCACTTTGTCCACCAGACGCTGGAAGGTAGCGGGAGCCCCGTGGAACCCAAATGGAAGGACACGATACTGCCAGTGTCCGCTATGGGTGCTAAACGCGGTCTTAACCTTCGCGGAGTCCATTAAAGGAACCTGCCAGTACCCCTTTGTCATGTCCAGTGTAGTCAAATATTGAGCCTGTCCAAGCCTCTCAAGGAGGTCGTCCACTCGTGGCATTGGATAAGCATCGAATTGGGAGACTTGATTAAGCTGACGGAAGTCATTGCAAAACCTCCAACTCCAGTCAGGCTTAGCAACTAACACAATGGGGCTGGACCAGGGACTATGACTTTCCTCGATTACACCTAGTTCCAGCATGTGTTTGATCTCAAGCGCCACTTCAGCTCTTTTTGCCTCGGGAAGCCGATACGGACATTCTCAGACTATAATCCCGGGTTCTGTCACAATGTCGTGCTCAAGCAGAGAGATCTGTCTGGGGTTTTCACTCTCTACCTCCAGGACAGACAGGATAACTGCTTCCAGTGCCTGTCATTGTCTGGGACTTAAATCTGCATCGAAGTTAAGGCTAGCCGTGTGAGCAAAGAGTGAGCGGGGCTGACCGGTGAAGGGATCGGGATCCCTGTTCTTCCACGGTTTCAGCAAGTTTACATGATAAACCCACTCCCTCAGCCGATGATTGGGTTGACTCACCAAATAGTCGACGAGTCCCTTCCTCTCCTTAACTTCGTAGGGGCCTTGCCAATGGGCAAGCAACTTAGAGTGGGAGTTAGGCACTAGGACCATGACACGATCTCCCGGGCGGAACTCCCGGAAAGACGTGCCGCGGTCATAATAACGGACCTGTGCTGCTTGAGCCTCCTCCATGTGCCTTTTAAGGAGGGGCAGAATCTTACCAAATCTATCGCGTAATTTCGCGATATATTCCAATATATTGGTAGAGGAAAGAGCCTCTTCTTCTCATCCTTCTTTTAAGGTAACTAATATTCCCCAGGGTTGTTGCCCATACAGTAATTCAAAAGGGGAGAACCCCATGGAGGCTTGAGGGACTTCCCGATAGGCAAAAAGAACGAGGGGGAAGAGCTGATCCCAGTTCCTTCCATCCTTGCTGACCACCTTACGCAGCATTTGTTTGAGAGTTTGGTTGAACCTCTCTACCAAACTGTCGGTTTGAGGGTGATATACTGCGGTCTTTAAATGCTTTATTTTCAGTAACTTGGCAGTCTCCCTGAATGTCTTCGAGGTAAAAGGCGTCCCCTGGTCCATCAAGACTTCCTTGGGATGCCCACACACGCAAAGACCCCTAGTAATTCCCATGCGATGGCTTTGGAAGTGGCTGAGTGCAACGGAACAGCTTCAAAGTATTTGGTAGCGTAATCCACGAGGACTAAAATGTACTTGTGTCCTCGGGCTGAGGGCTCTAGGGGTCCAACTAAATCGACACCAATTCTGTGGAAGGGAATATCAATCAGGGGGATAGGAACGAGAGGAGCACGTTCCCTCCTAGGAATTTGTCGTAATTGACACTCCGGGCAGGAAGTGCAAAAGCGACTAACATCCTCATTGATTCCCAGCCAGTGGAAGCGGAGCTTGATCCGCTCCAGGATTTTCTCGGTGCCCAAATGGCCACCTAGGAGATGGGCGTGTGCTAACTCACAGACCTGCCACCGTCATGCTCAGCTACTCGATAAAGAAGGTCATTTTCCAACACAAAGTGAGGACCCTGTGACTGGTTAGTGCGCTGGCCGTTGACTAGGACCACTGCATTTTTGGAAAACTTCAGGGAATTGTCACTCCACTGCTCCCTTTTAAATGAAGCCGGCGTCTCTCTAAATTGAAACTGCAAAAGGGAGAAAGGGTCGGCGTCGACCTCAAGGGGCATAGTTGCCTCCCATTCCGCCGTGGCGCTGGTGGATGACGTGTCGGCACGTGACGGTCCGGGAGTCTCCACGTCACTCAGGGCGGCCGCTTCATCTCTCTCTGCCGGCTGATTACACGGCGTGGAGGCAGCTTCGGATGGCTCATCCCCGTCCATAACTAGGCCCAAGTTAACCCCAGGAGCGGTATGTGTCTCACCACTTTTAATATTAGACCAGTCCCGCCCTAGTATCACTGGGTGTGGGGGATTCGGAAGGATGGCCACGGTTACTTTTTGTACCGATCCCCCGTAACTGATGACACAAGCGATGGACCTGTACCAGCGGATTTCTCCATGGACACAGGTTATACTGGTCTTGAATTTAAACCACTGTTGCAGTAGCACAAACCAGCGGGCAACAATGGTAATGTTGCTACCAGAATCGAATTAGGCTGTGGTCTTGTGTCCGTTGATGATCACTACGCCAGTATGTGGGACCACCAATGGATTAGCCAGAGCACACCAACCCTTCCTCACCCTCCACCCGGATTCCTCCTTGCGTCCAAGCGGCTTGCGCGCCCACGGCTCCGGGGAAGCCGATACAAGCTCTGGGTTGTACGGGGGGTGGGGTGGGGGGGCTAGGTCTTTGGGACGTACTCCGGCTGAGTTCGACAAAGGGACGGTTCTGTTCCCTCAGATTGTGAGGCAGTTGTTTGTGTCTCCAGAAGCTGTGTGAGCTCTGCCAAGTTCTTAAACTGCTTACTCCAGACCGGCTGGATGAAGCCATGGGGAAGAGCTTTCAGGAGCAGATAGAAGACGACCTGCTCTATTATCTGGGAGGGCTTATTTTCATTTGACCGTAACCACTGCCCTACCCTTGCCCATAAGGACCAGGCTTGTTTGAGGATCGGCCGCTCTGGGTCCAACTTCCAGTTTTTTACCTTACTCACCTGCCAGTCTGGGGCAACCCTAGGTGGAAATGGGGGGTCTGGTCTCACAGGGGGGCAGACACTCTCCTCCGAGAGAACATAATAAGCCCCATTTGCCTTCTCCCGCCGGGGTAGCCCAATTCTGTGAGCCACTCTCGCACATTCCCAGGCCTCTCCAGGTTGCCTAGTTAAGTGTACCGGGAGCGGAGCTTGCACCAGGTCTCGCTGAACCACGGGACACCCTCCCCGCCTGAACACACTGGTACGCTCCCACCTGGGTGCATTGCAGGTCCTGTCCCCTTCTCTTCTGGGACAACTCCATCCTGCTGACTACGTCAATGTCACAAACTCGAGACAGAGTCATATAAAGGTTTGGGGCAGCCACCCATATAATTTGGTTTCCTGGCTGCAAAGTTGCTTTTCAAAATAATACAGCACTTATGTACACAAAACTGAGTCCAAACCGAACTGAGGGAATAGGGAAAAGGTGGAGGCTTTCAAAGGGGAAGACAGGAAGTGAAGTCAAAGGGGTCGGGCTCATGTAGGTCTTCTGCCATTGGTGCGAGCCCGGACGTGACATCACAGGGGCCGGAGCCGGCAAGGTCTCTTTCTATTGGCTCGGTCCCGGAAGTGACGTTAAGAGGACCAGGTGGAATCTCCTGTGAATGGTCTACATGCAAGTGCACTCTGCCACATCCCGGTATGTCTCGGAACTGTCTCTAATCAAGCCCTTTAGCTGCCTCCCATGTGCACGTGTGTGAAAAAAAAAAAAAATATATATATATATATATATATATATATATATATATATATATATATATATATATTCTATAGTCAAAGTATAATTGGACATCTCAAATTAAAAGCTGTATAGAAATCAATGGGAAATGTTTGTCAATTGTATCCTGTACAAAATATTCTATATACACTTGCCAGACACAATATTAGGTACACCTGGTCAGCTGATTGTTAATGCAAATATCTAATCACATGGCAGTAACTCAAAGCACTTAGGCAAGTTAGACACTGTCAAGACAAACTGCTGAGGTTCAAAACCAAGCATCAGAATGGGGAAGAAAGGTGATTTAAGTGACTTTGAATGTGGCATTTTTGTTTGTGCCGGACGGGCTGGTCTGAGTATTTCAGAAACTGCTGATCTACTGCAATTTTCAAATACAACCATCCGAAAAAGGGAAAATATCCAGTGGGTGGCAGTTCTCTGGGAGAAAATGCCTTGTTGATGTCAGAGGTCAGAGGAGAATGGCCAGGCTGTTTTGAGCTGATAGAAAGGCAACAGTAACTCAAAAAACCATTCATTGCAACCAAGGTATGCAGAAGAACATCTCTGAATGCACAACAAGTTGAACTTGAACCTTGAAGCAGATGGGCTACAGAAGCAGGAGACCACACCGGGTGCCACTCCTGTCATCAAGCTCACCAAAACTAAACAATCGAAGATTCAAAAACATTGCCTCATCTGATGTATGTTGATTTCTGCTGCAACATCTAGATGGTAGGGTTAGAATTTGGCGTCAATAACATGAAAGCTTGGATCCATCCTGCTTTGTATAAAGTGCCAGGCTGGTTGTGGTGGTGTAATGGTTTGAGGGATATTTTGTTGGCACACTTTGGGCCCCTTGGTACCAATTAAGCAACATTTAAATGCCACAGCCTACCTGAGTATTGTTGCTGACCATGTCTATCACTTTATGACTGCAGTGTGCCCATCTTCTGATGCCTATTTCCAGCAGGATAACACGCCATGTAACAAAGCTCAGATCATCTCAAACTGGTTTCTTGACTGTGACCATGTACTCAAATAGCCTCCACAGTCAACAGATCTCAATCCAATAGAGCACCTTTCGGGGATGATAGGACTGGAGATTCTCCTCAACTGGAAATATATATAAAGGGTTACTGAAATGGATCCTTTTATTTTAAACATACTCGAATGGTGAGTGTTGATGCAGAAGTTTTAACTGTAGAATTCTGCATTAAAAAGAACAAGGGAAGAAATTCTAATATTATTTTGTTAGCAATCTGAATATATAGTGCCTCTTTTATTTTTATTGTTTCTTTTTGTTAATTGCTGCAATTTCCAAATTCTATTAACATTTTCTCAATTGTGTCAACAGAGCGAAGACATTTTGGTTTTACAATCATTTTCGTGGCCCTTTCCATTTTGGTGGCCTTCTTCATTTTGGAGGCCTTCTACATTTTGGTGGTCTTCTTCATTTCAGTGCTTTCTCCATTTTGGTGGCCTTCTCCATTTTGGTGGCCTTAGCCTGTGTGATTTTTCCACTGTTGTTGCACACAAAAGGTAAAAATAAGATGAAACTGGACAACGCTCAATTTTTTTCCACAAATGACATACGGTATACAGTTTTTTGACTGCATGTTATTTTTCATACAGGTTATAAAAAATCAAATTTGTAAATTTTGAGCAGTTAACTGAACAGCTTCTTACTGTCACAAATTTTAAGCGTTAAGGAAAGGTTTTGTTTATGTGGTTAAACCTGTGGTTTTTGGAGAAGCATACTACAATGTAAAGTGACACAACTTGTTAAATTATATATTTATTATTAGCAGTGAATAAAATATGTCATCTTTATTTCTCATTGCTAGACCCAAATCTTCCTTAAACAGAAGTAAATATTAAATATATGTACCTTATGATGTGCACTAACAAATTGTTCATGTCGGTGTATTGTGTAATTAAATTATAGTATTTGAATGGTAAACATACAGAAATTAATTAGTTTTGTCTTTTAAAGTAGCCAGCATTACTCATCTAAAGAAAATGCCCAAAAATGCTTCATAGTGTGTATAAAGCTTACAGCAGATGTGACCCCCCCCCCCCCCCCCCACCAAAAAAAAAAACCATAGTGGCACAAACAAACAGTGAAGTAGCAGCATAGCAAACAATGATTAGCGATGATTAATTAGAATTAATCAGTAAAACTTAGAATGGCACTTGGCTGCCTTTGCTAACTTTGAAACCTCATATTCTACCACTTTTGTCTTTTTTATAATACAGTTATGGATATATGAGAGATTTAAAAGTAATCAGTGAAAAAAACAAGATTTATGTAGTTATTTTTTTTCTTGATGTATACAGAATTTCATCAAGATTTCTTAAGTCTACAAAAATTGAATTTGCATTGAATTAAAGTTTTTCAAAATGGTTGATAACCTTTATTTTGATGAAAAGCATCATGACAAAGAATGGTATAAGAATATGGTATATGAATATTGATTAAATCACATATCTCAAAGTACACTTAGTTTGTTACTGAAGTATTGTTTTATAAATTACATTCAGTTTTCATTACTGTAAAACCACAGAACCTGCATGGTTATCATATTTATAAGTGAAAGCAGAAATTATCTTAGAAGAAAGGACTTGGTGTGACATTACTCTCCAAGGACATTGATAGCAAGGATACAGTTAAAAAAATACCTTACTGTTATAATAAGTTTGTTATAATATTAAGTTTGGTGTCACTGTCTCTGTGCGAGTTGTTTTATGGACTCATTCACACATGCAGGCCAAGTATGGCACACAGAGGCTAGTTTGGAGACTGAGACAACTGCAAGTAGGCATTGTGCTATTCCTGTATTTTTGGAGGTGGGGTTGAGTCCTTTCCTGTCCTTGTTTGGAGACCAGAGAGAGAGCCTGAACATGGAGCAACCAGTATATAAGGCTTGGACTGCTGCCAAGACACTTGAAGCCGATGGACGGAAGATTATATCATCCGTCCGGAAAATCCTTTCAGCACAGTGACGAAAATGACAAACTATACACAAAATGTTGTCATGGCTTCCTTTCATCTGTAATGCTGCGTAAATCGTCAGTAAAGAAAGCTAAGTTATATCTTTTTTCTCTTATGTGATTCTTTTTCCGCCGTATCACTATGGGAGGAATATCGCCTTTTACATTATATCTATATAGTTTCTGGTTACTTAAAACGCCGCAATTTCAAAAGAACATATTTCCGAAGAGCTAGTACCTCTTAAGGAAACAAAATGGCACTGTGAGCATGGTTGTGTGTATCATATTTATAATGTAATATATATTTATAATATGCTTCTGATAATGATGACATGGAAGGTCTCGGTCAAATATTGAGTATATACGGGATGGTCACGCGCTCATACATGGACTCTCGTGACCGAGTTATACTGCCTTAAAATGCCTGGCCCTAACTGGAATAGGGATACTAATTAATCCCGTGAAAGTACAAGAGGCGGTCTTGTAATATGGGACACAGTGCATGGGGCAATAATAAAAAAAAAAAAAAAAAAAAACAGACAGCTGCCGATGAGTTGTGATAGCATCTGTTAACTACATTATGCGTGTTGGACTTAAAAGTCCAAAGCATGAGTATAAATGTGGGAATAAAAGATGTAACTAAGTCGGACACGATAAATTGTAAACAACAGTTTTAAACTTATAGGCACAAGACTGGTTGTCCAGAATAAAGTGGACAACACAGATTAATCAGCTGCCGTACGAAGTCCAAAACCTGCCTGAGAAATAAAAATGGCATGTTGGGGAACACTGTTATTAAAATAAGTTGCATCGTTTAGCCATTAGAAACAATATTTTGTAAAAGCTATAAAGAGCTGCGCGTTATTAAGATTTGATGTAGGCAGGCATGCAGGCATGCACTTACCTTGTCATTTGACGAGTCAGTCACGCATCCAGCGGGTCTGGTAGTCAGTTACTTACAGATGAACAGTGTAAATGCTGATAAAATCCATAACGGCTCGATTGCGCTCGCTAAAATAAATTGTAGAAATCTTTAATGGCATAATAGCAATCCGATGTACACGGTTCGTCCGCCTGTTAAAAAAAGCAGTCGGTGAGCTGTGCAGCTGTCCCTATCACTTTGCCTAAAAGATTAAAAGTTAAAGGTTTTGGCATGCCCCCCCCCCCCCCCCCCACACACACACACCACCTTTATTATACTGCTAAAGTATCATGCCGTGTGCTAAAACACACAGAAATTATTGAAATCGTCTTATAAATATAGCTTAAATGACGAACCTATGTTATAAGCTAGTGTTTAAAAAGAAACTCTAAAACGGTGTACAAATAGCACTGAAATGTAAAAGAGCTCTAACCTAAATTGTAAAAGAGAATGTGTAATTGGGTTAAAGCAAATAAAATGTCTTTACCTTTGTTTAAAGCTTGTAAACATGCAAAACATTTTTCCTTTCAACCCCTGATCAAGTTTAAAGGAAAAATGCTCTTTTGATAATACTAAATGAGAAGGGAGACAAGTTTTTGCAAGAAGCAGAATTTGCCTGATGTGCGTGAATGGAGGTTGTGTATTTTAGGAACTATAAAGGTAAAGAGTATGGTGGCGCAGTGGTTAGCACACTTGCCCGGTGATATGAAATAAAGGTTAAAGCATGTATGTTTTTCTTGTTGAGTCAGGATATTCTTTGTGACCACATAACTTTTTCTGGGAATACTTTCTTGTTGTGGAATTGTGCTGCGTGATTTCTCGATGT